>NC_048299.1:71670246-71802422 GCF_013100865.1 Trachemys scripta elegans
AAAAAAACTTCAGGACCAGACTCCAAAGAGAAACTGCTGAGCTCCAGTTCATTTGCAAATTTGACACCATCAGATCAGGATTAAACAAAGACTGTGAATGGCTATCCAACTACAGAAACAGTTTCTCCTCCCTTGGTGTTCACACCTCAACTACTAGCAGAGCACCTCACCCTCCCTGATTGAACTAACCTCGTTAACTCCACACTGATATATACCTGCCTCTGGAGATTTCCATTACTTGCATCTGAAGAAGTGAGGTTCTTACCCACGAAAGCTTATGCTCCCAGTACTTCTGTTAGTCTCAAAGGTGCCACAGGACCCTCTGTTGCTTTTTACAGATTCAGACTAACACGGCTACCCCTCTGATACTTGCTCAGCCAAGTAGTCCTTAATCTCACAAGTAGTCTGATTTCAGGCATGGTACACCTATAAGTAAAGACTCCTCAGGTGAGTAATTGATTCCAGGATCAAACCTCAAGACTGTAATCAACACAGCTCACAGCTAAGAACCCATCCAGGGTGAGCCATGCCTTGTGTGAATTGAAATGACATCTTGGAATTATCAGACCATTCAGGCTCTTCTATGTGTTCCATAATGGAATTCAAGAACTGCAATAGCAGTATTCTGAACTTTCATTTATTATTGAAAATTTAAATAAAATTCAGACATACTTCTTCATCCCTGATTTGGTTTGGTTTTTATGGACAACAAAAGTGGTTAGGTAGATTGCAAGCAGGTAGATTGGTAATGGCTGCTCTCGAGTCATTGAAGCATGCAAGGACGTGTTTCTAGGAAACAAACAAATGGGCCGTTCCACTATGACTTTAAATTCTATCATTAGTTTTGGTTAGAACTGAGATAGAAAAAGGCAGCAGGGTTAAATAAATACTGCACTTATCAGTTTCAATATTTGACTGACTGCAAAGTCAAGGACAGATAAGGGTTGAGTAAACAAAAAAGGAAAGTTTCTCTCAAAATTGTCAGAGCTTTTACTTTGCTTTATGAATCATATCTATAGGTTAGATCCTGCAAATTCTTAGGTGTTGCAATAACTTGTAGTTCCATTGGCCCTGATTGTACCCACTTAACTTTATACATGTGAGTAGTTCTGTGTGTAAAGTTATTCATGTGCATGGATTCTATATAGGTTCCTATACTGTCCTCATCACTGCACTACTGAGCACCTTCCTGTAGTTAATAGTCATGTGACTAATATCTGTCATGTAAGGTTGCAATATCAGGATCTATATTACCTGCTAAATGACATGAACTCTCCTGGCTTACATTTATCACCAGTAACAGAGACAACAAACTCCTGAGAAATGTTTCCTCAGAGAATCACATCTTTACAGAAACATGAATTGCAAAAATGCACAGCTGTTTTAAAAAGAGAGAGGGAAACACAATCTTATTGATTTTATCCACAATTAACAACCAACTTATTATTTGTAAAGCTTTTGCAAAATAGACCTCATTAATGGTCTAACTTGTACAGGCACCATACTGTGCAATGCATAATATTGTCATATCTCCTGGGATGGTCTCATGCATAAGAAATACTCAAGGTCTTTGTTCTCTAAATTTGCATACTGTGTGTTCCATATAGCTGCCTTTTCCCACCTCATTAACATCAAATTCCCTTAGTTTAGCTTAGAAAACTCTTTTAATAAAAAAAAAAAATATTTCTTAAATGTCAGCAGTGTTTGCAAAAAGTAAAAATAGGGTTTGCTCAAGAGTACTATGGAGAAGTTCAGATTTATCAGTCACATTTGCCTCAAATAGTCCCACCCACATCATCCGGCAGCAGCATTCTCTGCATACACAAATCTCTTAGTTCGGTGGCCACTTTTGGACTTACAGCACAACCATAAACTTCCTCCCACAACACATCTGACTCTATTTGACACAAACCTTCATATTTTGTAACCAGATATCCATGCCCCATTCTTCAGACTCCTCAATGGAGTGAGTGAGTAAGAGCATAAGAGCATAAAAACTATATGCCACAAACTAGTATCCAAGGGCTCTCTCTATTCCAGCAGTTCTCAAACTGTGGGTCCAGACCCCAAAGTGGGTCGCGACCCCATTTTAATGGCATTGCCAGGGCTGTTGTTAAATGTGCTGGGGCCTGGGGCTGAAGCCAAAGTCCGAGCACATCGCTCAGGGCTGAAGCCCTCAAGCTTCGGCACCCCCTAGGGCGGGGGGGCTGAGGCTTCAGTTCCCCTTCCTGGCGTCTTGTAGCAATTTTTGTTGTCAGAAGGGGGTTGCGTTGCAATGAAGTTTGAGGAAACCCTGCTCTATTCTCATCTCTCCCCACCCTTTGGCAAGGGGCAAATGGCTTCCTGTAGGCTGGGCCTTTGTTTAGCCTTTGGTCACCGTGCCTCAGTGGGTCCAAACTGAGGGTGCCATGTTCAGGACAAACTGCTGAGAAATAGGGAGGATTCACCCCAAACTGGTGGTTATTCTTCCATAAGATATACCAAACCAGTAACAAAAGCAAACTTCTGTCTCATGACAACGGTTAACCAGAAGTCAGAAATGCAGTCTCTTTAGGTATCCCAGCCCTTGTTTCACCTCCCAGACACTAGATTTAATGATGACTTGTTATTTAAAACCAATTTCATCAACCAAAGAGTTCGTCTGATACCAAAGGACCAGCCACGTACCCACGTCAATATATAACTCAGATTTTACTCAATAATCATGTTGTTGCCAATCCTTTTGTATCTAATATCTAAAGGTTTACTTATAAGAGAAAAGAAAGAGGAGAGAGTTAAATGGTCAAAGGAATCAAATACATACACTCATTGCAAAGTTCTTGTATCAGGTTTGAAGCCGTGATGGAATAAATTGTTGGCTTATAATATCTCTGGTAAAATCCGAAAGATTGGAAGGTTCTCAGTCCATTGCTTGGAATGCGCCTTTCAATGTAAATCCAGAGATCAGAGCAGGAAAGAGGCAAAATGGAGATGCTTCCGAGGCCTTTTATACTTTCTCCCATGTGGAGGGAAAACGCTCATTCTTAGTTTGTGAAAAGTACAGGCACATGATGGAGTTCAGGATCACATGATCAAGTCACATGTCCTTGCATGCTTCAATGACTCGAGAGCAGCCATTACCAATATTCTGGCTGAAGTGCCATCAGGAAGGTCCATGGGGCAGGGACAAAGTTCTTCCATTGTCTATTGTGAGCTAAATGTTCTTTAATGGGCCATCAACTTGAATAGTCCATTCACAATATGCTGGTTAGACTGGATGTAAACTAACTTCCTCGTGGGTGTCACCACAGGAGCAAACACATTTGAAATAATGGCATATAGTCAATATTCATAAATTCAGGTACAACAATCATACACACATACAAACGGGATAATCCTATTCAGCAAATCATAACTTTTCCATTGACATCTTACATGACATCCTTTGTATAAGATTTGTTGCAATTGTATAACAGTGGTAGCAACAATGATATACATGGTCATATTTTAATCATATAACATCACACAAAATTCTTGGGAGTGGGGGAACGTGGGGTGTGTGAAGGGGACGAAGTGCTAAAAAAGCTTCTTTTTTTCTCGCTAGCTGCAAGGTCAGAGGCTGGAGGGCCAAATAACTGAGGACTAAAATATTTATTATATAATTTTTATATGTAAAAGGAGATTTTAGCCAGGTAAACAGGGTTTGAATTTTCTAGCTAGACTCATGGGGGCTTTGCTAGCTGAAATGCTTCAGCTTTACTGGCAAGAACCCGATCCTACAAATCTATACTCACATGGACAGGCCCATTGACTGTGGGGACAAGCCCTGATGTGAGTCAGGGTTTGTAGTGTTGGACTCTTTAAGGAGTGTCAAGTTGTATCCCGCATTAGTGACAAGAACATGACAAGGCTAACAATCCTGGGCTAAATGAAAACAGGTGGAAACTGGAGGTACCCTTACATGTTACCACCTGGAATAAGAAAGCTCTTTCCTTATGTGGTTTTATGGGATTCAGGGCTATTGAAGAAATACCATAGCCTATAAATTTAATCAACACTCATTAAATTCTCTAGGAGGAATTAGGTTAGGAAAACCGCCTAGATGTAAAATAAGCTTGAAAAATTGGTGACCTAAACAGTTTTTATTTGGCTTTTTTGTTACCACACAAAGCCATTTCAGGACTATGAGCCAAATTCATCCTTGGTGTAAGTGAATACACTTCTCCTGAAGTTAATGGAGGCACATGAGACCTGGAGTTGACCCTTTATGTTTTGAGTGTTAATGGTTCAAGTTTTAGTCTGGGTGGGTGTAAGTGTCAGCAGCTACCACAAGCAGTTTCCATTTGCATGTTGTCGTCATACACAGTAACATGCACCAGTACCAGAAATAGCGTCCGATAGGGCCAGATTGTGACTCTTAGCCACAGTGGAGGGGCTGCACTGTACAAAGAACCCCCAGGGGGAATTCTGGCTGACTCAGTCAGAAATTTCTCATGGGGAGTACCTGCTTACGTGCGAGCTCTGCTGCTTCCACACTGTCAGTGGGTGCACGGCACATCCCCCTCAGCACCAGACAGCTATGCTGGCAGGTATAGAAGGGTGGGAAGATGATGCCAGACCCACCCTCCCCTCATCTCTTCCTTTCAGATAGCTAGGGCCAGTCTGGGCACTAACAGGAGCAGCACCCTTCTTTGCCCAGCCTTTGCACATGGGCTCAAGGGAAGAGGAAGGATCCATGCACTTTCTCCACCTCCTTGTGCATTGACACAGGGCAGCCAACAACTGAGCCCATATTATGCTGCATGGAGAATATCTGTAAAATATTATCCCCGTATTTGGCCACTTTCTTCCTCTCCCCTGTTCTTAAATGTGTCCTCCTCATTCTCTTCCTCCTCATTGACTATTAGAGCAACATAAGGATTTGTCATAACAGATGAAACCTTCAGTCTAGACCAGGTTGTTGTTATATACCCAGCAATAGCCAAGAATGTGGGGGAATACCAGGGCAGGTCAAAGTCTATGTTTACCGGTGATGTCCTTGTAGTCCTTTCAGATTACTAAGTAATGCTTTGGTATGTAATGGTAGCATGGAGGCTTATCGGCTGCCTCACCATTGTAACATAATAGTAACTATTATGCCCTCATCCCCAAACTTACTTCCATGACTCAGGCTCCAAAAAATTCTGGTTTAACGTCACTTGTCTCCTCTACTGGCATCCCTGAACGGCAATCCCGGGGATAGTAGGGGAAGCTGGGAAATTGGCGCATGCAGTGGCAGGACCAGGAATAGGGCCAGAGGAGGAGACTACGGTTGTCATGGCAACAAAAGCGGTGCCGGTACTGATTGCTTCATCCCTACCTGGGCACTTTTGTATCTACATTCCCATCTGCTGGACATCTGGGCCTGTGGCTGCACCGTGGGAAGAAAAGTATTTCTCCCACTAAGTTCCTGGTTATCTAGAACCTGCTCACTATCGAGCAGTGCCCTTCCATGCTGAGTGAGAACAACACAAATCAATGGGAGACTGCTCTCATCTGAACCATCGCCTGCTCCCACTCGGCTGAAAGATGTGGAAGCTACTGTCTATGAAGTTTCCAGTAGCTCATGTGTCTCTACTTAATTTATTATAAATATGGCTTTATCTTTCCATGTCTCCTCTCCACAAGCCAAAACTGTCATAGCTCCCTGCTATGTTACCTCGGCAAAATATTTTCAAAGTGCAAATTTGCACAATCATGACATTTCTAGCTAGATTTTGCAAGATGACCTGAAAAACAAACATGGGGCTCTCAAAAAAAATTTGAGGACCCCTAAAACAAACAAAATTAATTGACAAAATTCCTACTGGCTGATGGGAGGTGTAGTGGATTGCATTATAATTGCATCCCAAAGTACCTCCAAATGGAAACATGACATGGGACAGTCAGCTTGCCCAACAGGGAATTGGGGACCTACATAATGGGGGAAATCTGCTATTTACATGGCAGAACACTACTCTGTGAGGGATAATTCTTCCCATATCAGATTTTTTTTATTCTTTAGGCCCACACCTATGATACCTATATGGCCCAGATCTCATGGTTTTTTGGATAGATTGGGGGTGAGAAGGACTCATGGTTGAGGGGGGCAAGCCTTTAACTGGAAGATCTACTTTCTTCTGCTACAAAAATTTGAGACAAAATGCCATACATTTCATATTCAATGCAAAAAGAGGGAGAGCCAAAAATTCTCTGGCTTCTTTATTGTTATGTATATTGCTGCGCAGTTTTTACTCTGAATTTTGGTGGTGCTCTCATTCAGTTTTCTTCAGTGGTTACAAGCTTGTAACCAAACCTTGTGGAACTCTGGTCTAACATTTGAATGACATGTCTCAGCTGCGGCCAAACCTCTTTTCTCCTGTTCTAGGAATATTCCTAGCATTTACCACCATATCGTCTTTGTGATGAAGAGGCTCTTCTTCATATGTTGGCTTTATTTTGCAAATAGGGTAGATTGGGCAAGCTCTCTATAGAGAACCATCTCTTTCAAGACCTCTATATCATTTTAATGGTCTTCCCACTGGATAGGCGCAATAAATACTTCATAGCTGGAGTGAACATTCTGTTTCTCTTGGGATAGAATTGTTTGACTCTGTTCTACTAGTTGCCATTCACATTCTCTGTTAGTTTCAATGCAGTTCCCTCTTGAGCTGTCAAGATTCTTGGTTCACGGGGTGTTCTTTCTCTCCTAAGTACCAGATGATCATTTGATGTTGTACCATTAACTCTTGTGCTACGCTGGGTGCTAGTTGCTATTGCAACTTTTCTCTTAAACTCCATATCTGAAGGTGCCAAATCCAATTACATCAATCTGAAGTCTATCTTATTTTCCCTTTGCTTTCAGCCACTTGCTTGGGACTGGAGTCTGTTATTAACCCATTCACTGCTGCCTAATATACCAGACACACAGTTTCCCCAAATGTAGCAGGTACCTCCTAATGGTCTGTGAAATTTCAAGGGTGTATGGCATAAGCAGCGGGGGACTAGTGCCAAAATGGGTAAACTATCATAAAAGCATCTTTTTAAAAGTGCCTTGAGACAATATAGTGTGATAATAGCACAGCATAATTTCAAGTTGATGTTACCACAACTTCTTGACTGATGTGATCAGTGTCATAGTGGGTATGGCTACAGTGCAATAAAAGACGGTGGTGGCTGGCACTGGTCAGCTGCCTCAGGCTCTCAGGGTTTGAGCTGAGGGGCTATAAAATTGCAGTGTAGATGTTTGGGCTCTGGGGCCCCGTGGGGTGGGTCTCAGAGCCCAGATTCCATCCTGAATCTGAACGACTGCACTGCTATTTTTAGCCCCACAGCCTGTGATCCACGAGCCTGAGGCAACTGACCTAGGCTCTGAGACTTGGTGCTGCAGGTTTTTTATTGCAGGATAGACAACTATGGCCCAGCAGATTTTAAAAGCCAGTTGGGCGGAGGCTGTTGTTTAGGGTGAGTTTTTGATATTCTGAAAGGGTCTCATCACAGTGCTATCCACTGATGTTACTCTTGGCAATACTGCCATTGCAAGCCTTAATTCCAAGAAGCACAGGACTGAAAATGGAAGCAACCATCAGTTCAGGCACAAAACGCAGAGGTATTCCTGATCCCTGCATTGGTCTGAATCCAGTCATATGTGCCAATAACCATCAAGCCCACAGTCCTCTCGTGGCCATCTTCACTGTGCTAATGGTTCTTCCATATGGTCTGAGTATCTTATTTCAGTGAATAGCCTTACTCAATGTCAATAACATCTGCTTAATGGTTATTCCTCATATAGTTGTAAAACAAAATGCAGCAGATCTACCAATGAGCCTTTTATTTTAACCTAGAAAAGCTCAGCTGAGATGAAGTGTTGGCCCTGAGTTTGTGCATTTTACCAGACAAGATGATTGAGGCATCAAGAAGCCTTGTGACTTTTCCAAAGCCAAATGTTCAGAGTTTTTTGGAAAGGAGAAATGACTGTACAAAAGAGTGAAGGAAACTGTATAACTGAGGAACACAAGAGCGGCAGAAAAGATTATGCCCTCTGAAACGAGGAAGTAGCTTACAGGAGAACATAGTGTACTAACTCAGTAAACCGGTGTGATATTACTATGACGGTAGCTCACATCCCCTAACTTATACTTCCCAGCAGTGTTATGCAGTAAAAAAAAACATTTATGACATTTATAAGCAAATGCTGCATAAGACACCATTTATCAGCTAGCGGCGCTGGGGGCGGGGGGTTGAGTGGCCCGGTGCTCCGGGGATTTGGGCAGCCCGGCACGGCGCTGGGGGGGGGGGGGGTTGGGTGGCCTGGCCCGGCGCTGGGGGGGCGGTTTGGGCGGCCTGGCCTGGCGCTGGGGGGAAGGAGGAGAGGGTTTTGGTGGCCCGGTGCGGCGCTCGGGGGGGCGGGGGGTCAGCACCGCGGCGCTGGGGGTGGGGAGGGTGTTACGGCGGGGCGGCGCTCTTCTTTTTTGCCTGAGGCGGCAAAAAAGTTAGAGCCGGCCCTGACTAGGACTTCCTATGAGAGATAAGTATGTTGACATAACTGAAATAGCAGTGTATGATTATCCGACAACCAAGGTGCCACACATTTAATACAATTTAGGGAAATTTTGTGGATTTTATTTTAAAAGGATAAATTATTTTACATATATCCACATAGCTGTGAAGTTATGTCTGCTTCATTACATTATAGTTAACAACTCTATATAATGGTTAGACACTGGACAGCTGTCAGTGTGCTGAGAGAAGAATTGCTTTTGATGTGAAGTATGGATATGCTTACAAGTGTGCTTTGCGCTTGTAGTGCAAGCTGGTGAGTTTTATAACAGTTAGTAGTTCCTGTGGGACTTCATTTCATAGGTCAAGCAAACACTTTATCCTTGTGGTGAACAGCTCCTTTGGGCCTAAGAGCAGATCTACTGGCCACAGTCCTCATCCCCGAGCTTTAAGCAATCTTTTAGATATCCTTGGCCTAGGCCATTGAGCACCTTGAAAATTCAATCTAAATTCAAGGTCTTCATCCTTAATCCATTGAATCTTCTGCCCTTAGTTGCACATACCCAGTTACCATTGTTTTCAGTGGGAGCCATTGGAATACATCCCAGGGCAGAATTTAGTCTATTAAGTAGAAAGTTAAAGCTGTTTCACTCCACTTCCAGCAGAAACTGATGGAAGGCAAAGGACAGCAACTCTACAGGGAATGCCCTGCGCTAACCTGCGTGGATCTCATCCAATATGTGTGTATTTGCTGCGATTTGTTTAAAAGAATTAATAAAAAATATAATTATTGAAATAACTAATTGACTAGCTTCCAGTAAAAAAAGGATGTTCTGATCAATTATATATATTGTTCAAACACTAGTAGTAAAATTATAGATCTCTTTTCAAATGAAACTATGTCCAGTTTTGGTTACCAGCTGAAAGGAAACAATGAGATCCTTATATAATGGGATTCCTTAGCTAGTTTTTTACATCTTAGGGATAAAAGACCATTGTCTATTAAATGGATGAATGTCATGTCAAAGAAATTCAGATGTGATTTTTTTTTTTTATGTAATAAACCACTCCATTTTGTGCTCAGTTCTCTGAATAGGAGCTCTGAGAAGCAATTAATGTCATACTGAATAACTGACCAACTATCCGCCAAATCAAACACATTCAGTACAACTGACACTTTATTCAACACAGAGACAAAGCACAGACTCAACCAACAGAAGAATGGATTTATCTCAGATATGGAGGCAAGAGTCATAAATAATTATGTATAGTGAAACCTGCCTTTATTGTACTTGCATATAGTGAAAATCTGTTACTTCTGTTGTGAAGTAGACCAACCATCCCAAAATGTTCAGGGTATCATAACTTATATTGAATTTCTGCTTATCATGAAAGTCTGTGAGAAAAAGGCTTTGTTATAGGAGGGATCCACTGGACATCTAAGATGAGATGTTCAAGGAGGCTAGAAGATATGGACACCCAATTCCCATTCACTTTAATGGAATAGAGCATCCAAATCCCTTGGGTAACTTTGAAAATCTCAGCTGGTCTTATATGATTTGACATCAGTGGAGGCAGTTGAATTTTCTTACAGTGAGCAGGAAGCAATTCAGTAGGGGGTGTACCTTCTCATTGCTTTTGGTCAGTAAATACGATGAAGAAGATAGTGTATTAAATGAGGAATCAAAACTCACAGAAAACACTTTGGGCCAGATCCTGACTTCTGCTCTGGCTGCTGCCAGCACAAACCAGCTGCTGTGAAGGTAGATTGGGAATGATTTGGGGATTCTTGCAGTCCAGGCAGGTTAAGAGTGAACAATGGTGACTGATCCAAAGCTTACTGAAGTCAAAGGAAAAACCTTTATTGGCTTCAATGTGCTTTGAATCAAGTCCTAAAGCTGTGCACAATTCTGAGCTTTCATTTTGCAAATAATCCTATCCAAACCCTAAAATGTTCATATTTCCCAACTGTGTTCAGTTTTCCAACATTGCATTATTTACCTGACAAAACACCATTTTTTGAGTAACGGTGGATGGTTTCATGGGGGTAGCAGTCTTAGGTTTATATTGGGCTTGTTTTTTTCAATTTTTTCCCCTATGGGCGCTGTTTTTCCATTTCAAAATTAGCCAAAAATTCTAGGTGAACCCGCAAAGTATTTTCACAAAACCACAATTCTTTGCTGCTGAAGATATTTTCACAGACCCATAGTTGTGACCCATAACTCACTTGTTACCGCACAATACTACATGATATATTTTGGTATATAGGGATCAAATTAAGCTGGTACACATCATAAATAATACCAGCACCTTGGCAACTTACCTGCCATTTTGCTCTGCCCCTATCAGACTGGCCAACTTGAGAGTGAGGCTGCTTGACAGTGGAGCATAAAAAACCCCCACTTGGGTTACCACTGAGTGCATTTTTATATGGTGTCATTAATTTAAATCACCACTGCAGGGTGCATAGCAATGTTTTAAGAGTGAAGGGATGTAACTGTTGTCACCCACTTACACGGTTGGCTGTGGAGAAAGCAAGTCATTTCTGACGATGAGGGAAAGTTTCATAATAGCGGCTGGCCCCTAACATGGAAAAGAAGATGGGTAGCAAAACCTTGACCTTTCCCTTTTCCCCATGAAAACAAACTGAGTCCGCTGCTTTGAGCTTAAATTTAAATTTAAATAGAGCATGATGCTCAGCCTTTCCACACAAAGCCCTTGAAACCAACCTTCACAGTTCAGAAAACTCAAATTAATTGATATCTGTTTCTATTGGAACCTCTATTTCAATCTCCTATAGATCCTAAAAAAGTCCATTAAAGCCTCCGGAGCTAATTTTAGGACATTAGCAGTTCAAGGAGTGAGAGAAGGAGGAATACAGGACTGCTCTGAATAGCATTTAAAAATATACCTAGCTTCCGGTGTTTGTGATGTAGGGTTGTTGAAGGTGTTTGTATTGTTCAGCTGGTGTTGCCTATATTAGGCAAGAAAAAAAGTGAAACAAAAGGAGTTTATCTCCACATTTCAGATGTAATGGATATTCACTCCTACCTTTTAAAAATGTTTCCAAGGTCAAACGTTAAAACAGCACATGCTTTGCTTTTAGTACAAATTTAACGTAATTGGCAGCATGTGAAGATGGTTGCCAGCTATGAGCTCAGTGGTCATATAACCAGGCACGTTGCAAAGCTGGGATTCCAGATTTTCCACAGTTGTCCAAGTTCAGGGTTTACATATTCCACTTTAGCTCTATGGCAGTGCTAGAGTTTCATAACACCAGAGCCCTGATTCCTGTCTTTGCTGCAAAGTAATTCCCATTTCACAACCTAGGGAGGATTTGCTTGTTGGCTCAAAGCAGAGAAAGGTTATTCTCCACTCCATTATACTCAGCGGTTAATTAGAGCAAAAGGACTGCCAGTGATTTTCCGGGATGGAACATTAACTGCACACACATAGGCTAAAACCATTCACCCCACCCCATAAAAATACTTCTTTTGAAGTGTCTCCCACCCGCTCTTGACCATTGCTGCTGGACCCTGCCCCCAGCCCAACCACCAGGAAGTGATGACACTAGTTGAGCTAAGAGCTCTAGTCCCCCCAGCTCTGGCTGTGCCTCTGCCTCTCTTTATCAGCACCCCTAGGAAATGACATCACTGGGGTGAGATGCACAAGAATTCTAGGTCCTAAGTCCAGTTCCCCCATTGCCAGGCATGCCTTCTGTTCTTGGCACCTGCTGCTTCTGCTCCATCAGGCTGCTGATCCAGCCTGGTCCACGGAGAATGGTGTTACTGGGGAGCTAGACAGGGGTCATTGCCTTTAGGGCCCACTCATCTTCTCACAGGATCCACTGCACAGGATAAAAGCCTCACTTGCTTCCTTACCACTGTCTGGAGTCACTTGGGGGCTGTAGCCACTGAGCTCGGTTGAATTGGCAGGCTTACAGATGAAACGATAATGCTGTCACGTTATGCTAGTGTTGTTCCTATGACTCCACCTCCAAATGTGGATGACTCTCTTTATCCTACCAATGCCAAGATGGTTCTGTATATTGTATCAGGGGGGTTTCTTTCTGCTTCTAGATATTCTTTTTTCTTGCCCTATAGTAAGACTCCACTATAGAGAATACTAGTTCACTGGGGCTTCTTTCCACTGCCCCAATGGCACAAAGCAGCGCTAAACCTGGCTTAATTGGCCACTGAAGGATAAGCCCAGCACAGAAGGATCTGTTCTGGCTCTTATCCCCCACACCACAAGCTGCTAGCGTCAGGGGAACATGTCAAAGAAAAGGGGGCACGCTCAAGTCTTCAGACTGCTCTGATTTACACCAGAGATCAAACAGACACCCAGGCAGGCCACACTCCTATGAAAAACATCTTTCTATGAACCCCGCATCAGTTGTGCTGAGCTCTAGCCACAGCTGAGGATCCAGCCCTCTGTTTAAGGGATATAATATTTTTAATGATCTCCTGCTAGACTCTTGGCATAAAGGATGCCCTTTTTTATTCCACTCTTTTCCTCATTATGCCACCTAACAGAGGGTAGAAAGGAAAAGAGAGAGGAGCTGGAGATAGAATTCTTACCATAGACCTGATTGTGGCTCCAAGTGGCCCTAATAGGTTAGAGCACTGTAAATCAGAACTGATGGAAAACTCTATTAACTCAACAATCTGAACATTGAGTATCCCTGAATCTGTCGGTATATTGTCTGCTATGATCTCATCCTTTCTTAGCTTCTTTGATCGCAACTGATCCTGCCCTGAATATACTGGAAATGTGACACGCACCATTAAATAAAAGTCCACTATTGCTCAGAATGCTTTCATTTTTACTGTTGTTACTACTGTATTATAGTCATTTTCACAACATTGTGATCATCAAAATATGAGTGAGGTCTGGAAATGGAAGGGCCACTTTCAAGTTTTCTGAAAATAATTTTCTCATGTTCCCCTGGCACTTCTAAATTAACCCATAATCGTCAGTATAAATGATTAATCTTCTCTTCTTGAATTTGGCTCTCTGGGTTTCCAGGCCTCAGTATTATTTCCTAGCAATCTTTGATTAATAAAAGATGAAAAGTTTTGTATCCTCTGGCTACAATAATGCTAAGTCCTTTCTGTTGTCTCAGCTTTGTATAATAAGAAACAGAACCTATTTTCTAAAGGTGAAATATTAAATTCAGGTGCTGATAATCTTGAAACATAATTGCTTCCTGAATACCAATCACATTTGAAGCTGCTTCATGTTTTTCTTATAGTCTATCTTTCTCTGGTTTTTTTCCTAATGTGCCAAACTTAAATCCTATGCCTTCTGATGAGCATTAGGTTAAACAAAAAAAATCAGAACAAGGCCTTTTTTAAGTTACCTGATGCTATATATGGTGTTTTCTTTTGTGGCCTTTCTTTAGCAGAGCTTGGTATTAGTTTCTATAGAGAGAAGTTCCTGGTTGAAGTATTATTTGGCTCTGGTCATTTGTCTTTGAAAATAAACTTTTTTCATTATTTATTTCAAAGGCTTAGATGAGTTACTTTGCAGCAACAGTCCAATGTCACCCCAACCCTCCGCACAATGTGAAGATGATGTTTATGTTGTGACAAAAGTGTTGTCATGTGGCAATGTAATGTCACAAAGTCAGCAAAGAACCTGCATTTCTTAAACCCGCTCTTGAGCTCATCATGGCATTGGCAACCCCAGTTGCACATGGAATCTGATAGCCAAGTGAGAACTGCAGTCCAGGATCCCATGCTAAGAGCACAGGTGATAGGAGAGGGGAAGCCACACAGGGAGCTACATAGCCAAAAAAAAGCCAACGGGTGAAATCCTAGCCCCATTGAAGTCAATGGTAAAATTTCCATTGACTTCAGTGAGGTCAGGATTTCATTCCTGAGCTCTGGGAGTCCTCCAAATTCCTAATGTTCAGATTCATGTCAGACTCAAAGAGAGAGAGTTTGGACACACTTGGGTTTCACCCAAGCATAGACATAGACTCTCAGAATTGTAGGACTGGAAGGGACCTCGAAAGGTCATCTAGTCCAGCCCCCTGCACTCAGGACTAAGGCAGGACTAAGCATTATCTAGAGTGACCATCCCTAACAAGTGTGTTTGTCTAACCTGCTCTTAGAAATCTCCAATGATGGAGATTCCACAACCTCCATAAGTAGCTTAACCACCCTGACAGTTAGGAAGTTTTTCTTAATGTCCAACCTAAACTTCCCTTGTTGCAATTTAAACCCATTGCTTCTTGTCCTATCCTCAGAAGTTAATGAGAAAAAATTTTCTCCCTCCTCCTTGAAACAATTTTTTATGTACTTGAAAACTGTTATCATGTCCCCTCTCAGTCTTCTCTTCTCCAGACTAAATAAACCCAGTTTTTTCAATCTTCCCTCATAGGTCATGTTTTCTAGACCTTTAATCATTTTTGATGCTCTTCTCTGGACTTTCTCTAATTTGTCTACATCTTTCCTGAAATGTGGCGCCCAGAACCGGACACAATACTGCAGTTGAGGCCTAATCAGTGTGGAGTAGAGCAGAAGAATTACTTCTTGTGTCTTGCTTACAACACTCCTGCTAATACGTCCCAGAATGATGTTTGCTGTTTTTGATGAGAAGAGAAGTGGGCAAACTCTTGCAATGGTTTTATCTGTGCATATTAATAATAGTTACTGTACTCCTGAGGGCATTCTGCACCAAAAATTTAAAAATTCTGTGCACAATATTTTAAATATCTGCAAAATTTTATAAATTGTATTTGTCAAATAAATGTGGAAGCTCCAGCATGGCATTGGGGAGCACTGGCCACTGGTTGCACAGAGGTGGGAGATCACTGTGCAGCTCCCTGCTGGGACATGGACTGCACCCAATCTTGACACAATGCAAGGACTGGGACTGCCCCAGAAACACCCCAGTGCCCTCCCCCTCCATGCCAGGTGCACCAGGTGTGGGCAGGCAGGCTCAGAAAGTCAGGAGAGGCTTAGTGTGGAGGGTCCAGGTGTGGGTTGAGAGGGTTCTGTGTGGGGCAATCTGGGTGCGGGCAGCTCAGTGGGGAATCCGGATGTGGAGGAGATCTGGATGCACAGGGGCTTGTTGGGGGGTTCTGGGTGCAATGGTAATGGGACTCTGCAGGGGGGTCCAGGTGAAGGTGGTTGGGGCTCAGCAGGGGGTCTGGGTGTGGGGAGCTCAGTAGGGGGCTCCAGATGCTGGGGGAGTGGGGTGGGGATCCAGGTACTGGTGGCTCATCATGGTGGTCCAGGTGCAGGGGGAGTGGGACTTGTCTGGGGGGGTTCCGAGTGCAGGGGGCGTGAGGCTCAGCATGAAGGTCTGGTATGAGGGGGTCTGGATGCATGGGGGTTGGGTGGATGGGGGAGCAGCTCCCTGTAAAGTAATCCCTCCCCCTGCGGCTGAGGAACAAGGATTAAAGGAAGTGCGTAGGGAGGGTGGAGTTTGCAGAGTTTCCTACAGCTGGGGGAGAAATCTGGGGGGGGGGGTGAGTCTGACATGGCCCCGGATGCCATACAGGGGAAAAGGAAGTCCCGTCCTCCCCAGCCCAGCTGGGCCTTCCCCAGTCCTTCCCCTTTCCCCACAGTGATTTACCTCTCAGCTGGCTGCCCTGGGCACTCTAAACATACTGCTGGGGAGGGCTGCATGACTGCTGTTGTGGCTTCCCTTTGCTTCCCCATTGCTTCTGTGGGGAAGCAAAGAAATCTGCAGGGAACACAAATTCTGTGCATGTGCAGTGGCGAAGAATTCCTCTATGGGTAATAGTTGCACAAGGAAAGGAGGGTGCATAATTTCCAAACCAGTGTAACTGTGACTATTGAAGACATATGCCATTTTTTTCAGGGTAAATAATAGGATTTTAGGCTATTACAGAAACGTGCATGGAATAACAACAAACTATTGACTAAGATGAAGATAAGAATCTACGAGACTTGTGTGCTGGGCTCCCTGCTTTATGGTTCAGAAACATGGACTACATATAGTAGACACATCAGGAGACTGAATAGCTTCCACATGAGATGCCCGCACAAGATCCTGGAAATAAAATACCAAACATAGAGGTGGTGGAGCGCACAGGACTGACATACTTAGAGACTATCAAGAAGAGGAGGTTGCAATGGCTCGGTCATATCACGTGACTGGGAGGAGACCATGTCCCCAAGAATATTTTGTACAGCGAGATTCGAGGCAGCGCTAGAAAGTGAGGTCACTCTTTATGGTGATGCCACAATGTGTGCAAAAATTATATTATATAGTGTAGAAAGCTGGGGGTAGTGCGCAGAATCCTGTTCAATCTGGAGGGAATATCTGGCGCTGGGTGCAGCTCAAAATGAAGCAGCTGTGATCCAGAGGATGGCAGCACGGTGAGAAAGAAGAAAGCATCATGCTTTAACCTTAGACTCCAATTCAGACAACACATAGGTTTGGGAAGTTTGTAAAAAGCTGTGTAGCTCTCGAACTGGGCTTGTCAGCCATAAGTGGATTCATCAGGCACCTGACTAGACCTTTTACATGTACACCATGATCCAGTGGATCAACAGTTGCCTACAGAGCTAAATAAACCTCACCTTGAAATGAACAGAACTCATTATTTTCTAACAAGGTCCTTAAGACTGTATTGTATGGCTAATCTTTCCAAAGGCAGAACCTGTTTATGTAGTGATAGCAATACTCCATTTCCAGTGAAATAGACAGAAAGATCTGAATTGTTTCAATGCCCAGCAATATACAAAATGGAGCTCAGGTTACAGCAAACCTTCACTTACAGTAAAGTTGTTGCGGGTGAGAGGGAAATGGAGAAAAATGTGAAAGGGCTGTGCGAGGAAGTGTTCTTCTAGGAAGTGAGGAATTGCTCAGACAAATGGTAGGACAACATAGAAATCTTTCTCTGTAACAGAATGATGAGCCTGAATACATTTTGAAATATACTTCTTCAAAAATGTGATATTGGCTTCTGTTTCATAGTCATCACCCTAAAGAAGATAATGTAGAATTATCAGTACATAAATTTTAAACAAAAATGTTCATCCCACAGCTCTGGTAGACATTAAAAAGTCATTTCTCATGTATGTCCTGAAGGGATGTGGTTTCTCCTTTATTACCCACAGAGACTAAAGGGTTATAATGGGAACCCAAGCTGCAAAATTAGCTTTGAGGTAATTAACAAATGGAGCATAACCTTGCTGTTATTGTAATATATAGACTGTATGTAAGAAAAAATTGATTAGCATGGTCATACTTTCCTACAGAGAATGGCTGTGCTAAATTTATTCTTGTGTTTATGTCAATCAAAATTTGAGAAGAAGTGGATAGAACAGAAAAAAACAATGGATTGCCCTTAGTTTCATCACTCAGAATGCACCGCCTCAAGCCAATTTTCTTTCTGTGGTTGAACAATAATCTGCTACTCTGTTAACACTTACACTACTTTATGTAATATTTGACATTACAAAGGGGTTTTATCTTACTATTATTTTTAAGATCTTACTTAGTGCTTGTGAAGAGTACTAGACTGACTGTACTGTAAAGTGAAGTCCTCTGTTTATTCTCAGAAAAGTTGCAGCCACTGTGGTAGGTCTCTCCTGCCCACCTGAATAGCTGAACCTTGATCTGGAAGGATTGCTTTTAGGGTGGAGAAAGTAGTTCACTATCCATGCAATGCAACAACTGAGATCAAAGGTATAGACAGCACAGTCACTTTTGCACAAGACTCTTTAGTGTGCTTAAAGGGACAATCTGGAGCCAGTAAAATACGTCCCATGTAATATATATTCCCTGACAAGTAAACCTCGTTAAGGGGGTACAGGTCAGTAACTTTGGATAAAAATTCTTACCATAACATTGTAGCTAGCAAAAATATATAAAAAAGCAGGGATTCAAGATCAAGATTAAATTCACTAGAAACCCAAATATTTGAAAGTTTGAAAATTCCCTGTTAAAGTACCTGAACTACCAGGGCTCTGACTCTGCCTTGTTCTTTTGATAGCTACATTGTAAGATGGGCTATTTTTGGATCAAGGATTTTTTTTAAAAAAAGAAAGGGTTTCTTTAAACCTATGGCTTACATTTTGAACTGGTACTTGTGCAGAAAAAACAGGGAGGGAACAACCACTGTCTCCCTGGCTGGATCTTTCTGCCTTCCAGCCCTGTCCCTAGAGCTGCCAGTGAGCTAAAATTAGATTAAAATTAGCTCCCAGAAACCCATTCTGACGTTACTATTTAAAATGTTAATAACTTTTAAAATTAGAGTCTAATCATCTAATAATCTCTGGGTCTGTGCACAGGAGCTCAGCTAGATGGATCTAGTGAATTATGATTTGTCTCTACTTTTTGTCATGTTTTTACAATGAAAAGGCAAAAAAAAGTGCTGGAAGAATTTCTTAACTCTGATGACCAGCTCTCTTTTTTGGGGGGGAGGAAGGAAAGGAGGGGGGAGGGATGGGATAGATGAAGGGTTGGGAATGGCTGTCATGATTCTATTGCCTTAAATATTGTTTATATATTTTACTTCATTGGTATTAGACATACCCTGCACAACACACCTTTCCACTAATGTCATGTACTAATGTAATTCATTTTTCTCTCGTGAGTCTGTCATGAACTGGGAAGCAGGAGGTTTCTACAAACAGGTCAAAAGAAAGTTGACTAGATGTTTTTTTACTTGTTCTTAAAACTTTCTGTTATGACTTATAGCAATTAAAAGTTTAGTGACCTATAGTGGTCATTTGGAAAATACACCTCTACCCCCATATAACGCTGTCCTCGGGAGCCAAAAAATCTTACCGCATTATAGGTGAAACCACGTTATATAGAACTTACTTTGATCTGCCGGAGCGCGCAGCCCCGCCCTCCCCTCCTCTCCTCCCCCCTCACCCCCCCGGAGCGCTGCTTTACCACGTTATATCCGACTTTGTGTTATATTGGGGTAGAGGTGTAATTACTATTCATTTCTCATCTGACCAGCTCTTTTTTATTTAATCTTTTCTTTCTTGGCAGTATTATATATAGACAACATCAGGGGAATGAGGGAGAAGAACTCTGAGAAATTTTCTTATCCTTTTCTGAGTATTATGGGCATTTTGGAGAGATTTTGTAGTGGCTTTTAATCTACTCCAAATCAGAAACCACTACACTAGTATGATCCAATTTTATTATGTACATTTTTATTCCCATGGTAGTTGAAAACATCAGTAAATGATCTTTCTGCAGGTAGTAAATATAAGGTGTGAAGTAGTCTTGGAAAATTAAGTCATATAACTTATACTGATTCAGTAGCAGCATGATTATTATGAGCAGGAAAGATACTAGTACACATCACCAGTCAGATGTACATAGTGATTAAATATACGTAATACATTGCTAAATAGAAACTAACCCCTACCCCTAAAAATCTTCTTCCTTTTCTATTTGCCTATAGTTTTGAAAAGTAACAAACAAAGTATATAGCAAGCCTTCTCCATTACACAAATCATTAACTACCCTGTTCTCCATAAAGGGACGAGACTACTAGGTTGCTAGTTATATAGCTGTTGCCTCTTGGACTGGTTCCCTGCATGGATTTAAGGTCTATTCTGCTTCCTCCCACCTGTGAAGATTGCAGCAACTTGGAGGAAGCAGTGGCCCAAGGGGGCCCTGCTGGGTGACAATAAAGCTCCAGGCATTGCCTTTCCCATATCCTTTTGGCAGCGAGGTCAATGGAATAACTGCTTTGCAGGCTTCCCAACCTCCTGCACCAATGGCTAGGAGTAAGTTTGACTCTAGGTGGGTGAGTGTGGGCGAAGGGCAGCTGTGTATGAATAGGTGAATGTGGTTGAGCACATCACTAGCCCTCCTCCAACACAATGCCCTATAGCACCCGTCTTGTTAAAAGATGGGCCCTTTTCCCCTGAACCAGTAGACTTGAGCAACTTTTTGGATTGAAATAAGAAGTTTTATTGAGGGTGGGGGAAGAAATCTGTTGTGAATAAATATGATTCCCCACCCCTTTCTTCTTTACAAATTCAGATTATAGCTCAGGTAAAAAAATATCATGGCTTCTGCTTTTCTTAATCCCTCTTTCCCCCCTTAATCTGGACTACATTTCTGTGTGGAAGAACATCAAAGTCAAAGAGATTCTCACTATCACAATCTACAGGAGAGCTGTTGCTGAGAGAATAGCAGTATTTGCCTCATTTATCACATAGTACCAACAACGGGGCTGTCTCCTGTCACAGAGCGCTATGCTGATGCTATTATACCTCTAATAAAAACTACTGGAAATGCAAACCCGCTCCTTCTGAATGCTGATAGAAAAGCTAAAGCATCCTTGTTACCAGTTAACTGCTGGGAATTGGATCCCCACCAATTTCAGATGGTAGAAATATAAAGCTAGGGTTCTATATCCCACAAAACCTCCTTCCTGGTGTCTTGAATGTTTGAGGGGAAATTATTTTACTGACTGCAGGGTTTCAAACCCCTCACAACATGGAGTGGTAAATCTATTCTGAAAATGGAGGAACAAGCAATTTGCAAAGCCCGTCATTATACTGCATAATCTGATCAGAATAATTTAGGCATAGAAACTAGATAGGTTGTACAGAAAACTGCTGCTCTCTACGTGTTGAACCAGCCCTGCGATGGCTTGTGCTGTTATGAAATGTTTTGATTTATATTGGCGATTAAGACGTATTAAAAATCTCCAACTATGCAGGAGTGTGTTTATAGCTGGAGGGAAGCTCGAGCAGCTCGTTTTCTGAAGGGCTCCTTTATGAGAAAAGCCCTTCTTTACTTGACAGCTGTTTTGTGCACTTTCTGATATGCTTCCAAAATATTTCAAGTTGTAGATTAGTTGCACTGTTTTAACCACTAAATGCAGGCTTTTCTAATCAGCCATGGTTCTAATGCCTGAGGAATTTGCCCGATCCTCTGGTAAATGTTAAGTCTTTGTTGGCAAAAGCCGTCTGAAGAATAGCTCAGTAGTCTGAGGGCTAAAGACTCCACATGAAACAAAGATATTTTCATTTCTTCAGTGCTGCATATGCAAAAAATGCAGATATGCCATAAAGTCTGTAGCCTTCTGCCATTTTTCTAACCCCTGGGGACTGTGCTGCAGAAAGGACATTTGTTCCATTACTGAAATGTCGTCTTTTCAGCCTTACAAAGACTTGACTTCCGAACCTGATGAATACATTCTTATGAGTGTATATATAGCACGGATTCTTTGAACCATATTGTTTGATGAAAAATAATAACATTATTGTTTTAATGTAGCAAAAGCTCTCTTCACAAGGGTAGTTGAATGCAGCAGCCTAAATGCCTCAGAAAAGTCCTATACCTTGTAGAATTCAGCAAGGTTTGCCTCCGAGTTAAGATACCTGTGTGTAGAAACAAAAACGGTATTTTCCCAAACTGATTCTTCAATTTAAGCAACACAGGGCCAAATAATAGCTGTGGGTGGAAAAATATTGCTATCCTCGAACACGTTAAAAATGTAAATGCAGTACAAGAAGAATAGACATGTAAGGCAAATCCTCAGCTATGGTAAATCAGCATTGCTCCACGGAAGTCTGGCCTTCGAACATGCTCCACCATGGTTTGGAGGCATCTTATTTTATTGTTGTCAGTAATTCCTGTTTCTTCCCACCCTAAGTATCCTAGCTTTCAATTGCTCAGGCAACATATGTGCATGTAGCTGGTGGGTTGTGCTCAGTGTCAACACACTTCCATCTGAGTAACTGCAATTTATAAGTCATGGAGAGTCTAGGTTTCTCTTTGTTACTCTTTGTTTCAAAGCTGTGCTTTTGCTTATGTGCGTCATTATAAGGAAGCCTTTCCACCCACTCCTCCCTCATTTCATATTTTGTTCACAGATGTAACAACTTGATGTAACTGATACAGTCCCATGTGACATGTTATAATGTAATAGGCCAGCTGGTAAAAATAGAATAGCAAAGAAATGTAAATAACTGTAGATGTCAAGATAGGACTGATGTGGGTATTATGTTCTGGCCAGATCCCCAAACAGGGTGGAAACAATATCCCGTAGAGGCAAGTATGGTTTGAAACAGCACCCAAACTTTTGGCCTGGTGCAGTGATGTGCTGAGCACCCACAAAACTCACTGACTTCCAGAGAATGGAAAATTGTCAGTACCTCTCAGGATCAGGCCTTTTCTTAAGGAGCATATAGATCTAATCCAGACAGCCATTAAAATGGCTGAGAGCAGGGGAGCAACTTTATAGCAGTCTCTCAGTGAACACATAGGACACTAGTAACTTCTGGCTCAACATAACCATACCTACTCCAGAAACCAGATATTATTAAACCCATTCTGATGGGGGATGATTTTAGAAATGCATTTCAAGAAGCACATGAAATAAAATACAGGCTTTGCGCTTATTTTGCCTGCTCTGAAAGCTCGGGTGCTTTCACAGTCTAAACATTTCTATGGGTTATGAGCACAGAAACCCTTCGGTGAATGGTGTGTAGAACTGGTCAGAAAACACTTTGGATGTGGTTTGTTTTTGTTTTTTTCCAGCAGAAAATTTAAACTCTTCATTGGAAACCCCATAAATGTTTGGGTTTTGTCCCAGAAAATTGGGGTAGGGGAAGGGAGTTTTGCCAGAAACTGAAATGTGTTGGCTTTTTCTGGTTTCCGGTTTTTGATGAAAAGGTGAAATTTTCCACAGAAGGCAGACTCCGTCAAACAAAATATCTTCATTTGGTCAAAAATCCAGTTGCGATGGGAAATTTCTGACAAGCCCTTCTTCTGTGTTATACGTGTCTGACCCAACTGCACAGGAGCCACACTAGAAGGTGAGATTGTGCCTCCTGGATTTTTGCCTAACCTGCAGCCTGTCAGGGTCAACAGTGAAAATTAGAGCAGCTCCAAGGGGGCTCTAACAGGTGGTAGTCTCGCAAAAGCTGCCTAGGAGGCTGTTCTGTAGCCCAGAATAGCTGCAGTAGAAAGCACTATGACCATATCCCCTTTCCATGCTTGCTTCACCCCTATGTTAGTGGTTGCAAAGTAACATGCTGGCCTATACTACTTTTGCATCAGAGGCCTTCTCCCTGAGGCTCTTTTGTGACTCCTATGCATTGCTGCACTGATGTGTATAGGCCAAAATCTGGCTTGTAATGTTTGATAGCACCTGGAGTAAAATATAGAGGAGAGGAAAAAATGTTATTATGAGTTTGGGAAATCGATCCAACAAATGAAGGTGTGAGGAGGTGTATACCCTACACTAGCACAGACAGAGTTCTTAGTGCACCTGAAGTGTGGGCCAGGCCTCATTTATGATTAGGTCCAGCTAGGGAAGGAGTTGGTTGACTGAATTAAGGATGAATCCCAATTTAGCGGAGCAGAGTGACTAATAAAGAGTTGGCATAAGGTTACTGGACTATTGTTTGTTGGGACTTTGTTACCTGAGAAGAAAAGGGGGAAACACGTAATCTCACTAAAGAGCTGAGTCACAAGAATGAGCAGCCCATTACAGGGCTGAAGCAGGTGTCAGCAGGGGCTGGAAAAGGAGGAGAGCCTGTTAAGCCCCATACAGCCTTGAAGGGGTGCTGCTACAGAAGATTATTTCTCTCTTGTAGCACTCCATTAACCATTCTTGTGGTAATCACAATGTTTTTAGCAAGTCTTTCTCCACACACCCCTGACTTCTGGAGAAATAACCTCACAAATGTTAAAAACCAGTTATAGAATACCCCAGGCACCATTTGCTTGCTTCAGACACTTGCTATATTAATGCATTCCAAAATCAGAGGAACGCATCTGACACAAAGTGCAGACATTGCGGAACATACAGAGAATTCAGAGTAGATGACGGAAAAGAATGCAAAGGTGCTTGTGGATGAAGTGAATAAACAGCAGTGGAGCACGGCGTCACTGGCAGAGCTGATGGGCTGGGGTCAGAGGTGACATGGTACGATACAAGAGTAGATAAATAAGGAGGGATTAGTTTTTGAGGAGCCTGTAAGGGAGCAGGTTCAGCAATGCAAAGCAGCTGTAAACGTAATTTAGCTGGCCTGTTAAGACAGAGAATGGTGGAAGACAGCTCAAGCATACCAATGAATCTGACCAACAGATCAGAAGGTTGTGTTTGATACTGTAGAGAATGGGGATGGGGACCATTGGAAGGATTCAAAGAGCACATCTTCCGTGGAAAATTCCATCCAGTTAGAACAAAGCTTTGAAAAGTTAACTAATATGACGTTTCTACAGCTTTGTAGTCAATATAAACTGGGATAAGTTGTGTCAACTGATCAAGGGTAAACGGTAGCTGATACAATGCTGAAAACCATATTCCCCTGTCTACACTGGTCAAGTTTAGTTAACACAACTACTCAATGTCACATTCTAACCATGTAATTTTCTTGTGAAGAAAAGGGGAAGTGGGTTGACATGGTTCAAGTAATGGACCCAGAAGATGATCTTTAGTATCAGCATTTTTCATGCTTATTACATCTACCTCCTCCTTTTCTCCTCCCCTCCCCCCCCCGCAGCACCCAAGAAACTGAAAGGACAAATAGGAACTGAAGTAGGAAGGGGGAGGTAACTAAAATGCTGAAGGCAAGAGGTGGGGGAAATGCTCTTAAGCAGTGCCTTGAACAGAATTGTGTGTTCTTCCTGAGCCATATCAACTTTCACAACCATCTTAGTATATAGTACCTTATTTCTTAGTCTTCCTTATTACAAAAGCCATTCAGTGTAGTAACAGTACTGAAAATGTAATCTCATGGCTCATAAAAGAACAACAAAAACTTGACACGATGTCATAATGAGCCACCTCCTCATCTGGTGTAAATCACTAGCGATATGGCAGTTTGGGCCAGATCTCTGTTGGCATAATGTGTGATCTGGTAGAGTGACCAGAAAAACAAGAGACAACAACTCCCAAGTTCTAATTCTTCCTCAGGAAAGGAAAGTCACTTAACATCTGTGACTCATTAGTAGTTCCCATATGAGGAAATACATATTTTCCCATTTCCGAGGGGTTAATTAGGGGCTGATTCTGATCTCACACTAGTGTTAATCGGAAGTAACTCTGACTTATATTTTGGCTCACATAAAACCAGGCTAAATGACATCTGAATCATGTCCTTAATTATTGTACAGAACTTTGAAGATGTAAACCAATAAGTATTAGCATTTAATGGCCTACTAACATTATCTGGGAGTGTAAAATCTCAAGTGGAGCCCCCATCTCTCCAGACTTCCAGAAGGCTGGGTTTCAGAGATAGGAATGTTGCAGAAGTGGCATTTGGGTTGATACTGTCTTTTTTTATTCATCTTGACAGTAAAAACAAAAACAACAACCAAAAAAACCCCCCATTACTAATAAAGCTCCTGCAATACTTTTAGTTCCAAGACTGCTATAGAGAACCATGCCAACAGTATTTGGGCTTGAGGAAGAAGACAGAATTCAATTAGGAGATATAGAACAGAGGCATCAAGAACCCTCCCGTCTAAAATAACTCAAAGTAGTATATTATGGTTGAAATCCTGGCCTTATAGAAGTTAATAGCAAAACTTCCTATATCTGTTGCTTGTGGACATAACCCTCAAACATATTGAGCTAGGCATCCGCTACTTGTACGTTTGCTGATTCATCCCCTTTCCCACAATGTTCCACACCAGTTTAGTATTTCAAGTCATTCTTGCTTTACTCAACTTCACAAGCCATCTAATATAATGTAAAATGAAGAAAACAATTATGTACCTGTCAGTATGAAATGGTTAACTGCTGGGGTACAGTAGGCATCGTGTTTGTACTCTGTCACAAAATACCACACACAGGGCTTGTTTGATGTTATCTAAACTGTTTGCTTTCATATGCCTTGGCATATTTGTAGTTCATCATTGCCACTGACATCCTGTCAGTGGTGAAGGAGTGAACTGTATTTCAGTAACTTGGTACGCTGGGCAACTTTTCAATCAGATACTTTTTCTACCACATCCAAGCAAAACTATTTGTGCTTCTATATGAACAGCTTTACAAGCCAGACAATTCTAAGAAGCATATTGCAAGATTTGGTATGAAACCATTTAACACGTATCTTATTATCAAACCCTTTTCTTTATGCTGTTTTTTCTTACATCACACACTAGTGAGGCTTCTGCCGGGCTATTGTCATGGTTGCAGGACTGTCTGCACCTCTGTCCCCTTCCTGGTCTCTCAGTGCACCCCCTACAAGCTTCTTCAAACACCACACTGGGGTCCTGTATCTCAGCTTGGTCCGTCCCTCTCCCCTTCCCAAAATATCTCCCCTCTTTCTTGAGAGAGAGGGAGAGAGACCCTTTTTAAACTGCTTTAGTTCTTCTTATCTGCTGGTTCCCAGGCCTTGACCCTGTTCATCAAAACCAGTTTTGTAGGTTGGCTGGGACCAGGATGTTGAATCTTCAAGCTAAGAGTTCAGGCATTGTCTCTTAATAATCCGTGTTTACAAGGGGCATCTTGTCTTGAGCCAGTGTCTGTCCTGACAACTCCTGAATCAAAGTAAACCAATGTATTTATATATTAAGCATCAAAATAACCAGGTCAACATTCCATATCCATAATTTATTATAGAGCCATTCCAATTCTGTCATAAATGCACTGGGCCAGATTCTGATCTCAGGTCCCTGACGTAAATACAAAGTAATTCCTTGGAAGCTGGAGTTACTGAAGATATGCATATATGTGGTTTCAGAGTAACTGAAATCAGAATCTGGCCAATAATGTGATTAATGCTTTACTTTCGTTTACTTGTGATTTGCTTCCAATGTGATTATTGTAACAGGTATAGTTTGCAGTGATGTACAAAAACGGTAGCGATTTTTCTCTGAAGTCTAGAAAAACCCTTAATGAAAAACTAATTTCTTCCCTCAGCAGCTCCTGTGGCAGCAAATTTACACCACTTATGTGACTGGGGTTAGTGTGCGGATGCTGGTGGTGCTGGTGATATACAGGAGGCCAGACTAGATGATCTGGTGGTCCCTTCTGGCCTTAAATTCTATGGCTACCTCCTTACTCAGGGTGCCCTAAAACTTCATTACTAATTGGCAATAATATTAAAATGTTTACTTGGCAGAGAAAGTTCTTAGTTCTTAATTTTTCTATATAACATGTCTCAACTTTACATCCCACCAATAAAGAAGATAGATGACACATTGCCAAAGTGCTAAGGCTAGTGATTAGACTGGTTTGCACATATTCACCCTTTATATTGTTCATATAAAGTATTCTGGTGGAGATTTTCAAAAGTGCCTAAAGTATATAGAGGAACAAGTCCTGAATTTAATCCCCTATGTATAATTCAGTGCTACAAGTAGGCATGATACATTGTGTTTACAGACAAATCTAAAACACAGCATGAATGCTGGGAGTTTTGCCTCCGACTTCAAGATGCTAAAGATTTTCACCTCCAGTTTCTATCCTTTAAATTTACTTACCCAATTCTAAAAACACTTTCTCATGTGAGAAGGCCAAATGAAGCCAGTGGAGGCAACCTCCATTTTTGAGATCTCAGTCTTGAAAACAATGGAAGCTGTGCGTGCTCAAGTCCCTCTGAAATGGCCGCAGAATCTGCCCTTAGGTTAAAAGTTACAATTAAGTCTGTTTCTGTGTATGCTTCAGTTCAGTTACAGTGAATTGGAACAATACAATTAATACTGTGTACACGGGGATTCTGGTTTTCAGTTTAGTCAAAAGACTTCAGATAAAAGCACCGGTGGTAAATTTTCTAGAGTAAAAATAAACACCACAAAATGCAGAAAGTAACAAGTTTCCTTTTGAAGGGCCTTCCACTGGAATTCACCTCTTATTCACACCATCTACTATAACATACGTATAACATTTCCTGTTCTTGTGCTCCGTGGTTCGCTTTTTGATTGCATATACCAGTAACAGCAGCATGTTACATGGTTTTTAATCTGTGTGGTTATATATGCTGCGGGAACACAGGAAGCAAACACTAAGTGAAACTATTTTTTAACACTTTTTATGAATAATTTTATTTGTTGTTTGTCTCAGTAATAATGAAACTGATTCCTGTTCTGATGTATTCTGCTACAATTTAAATAAACATGTAAAAACCTGATTTTTCTAAGAAATTATGAGGTATTGAACACTTGCAAAAATAGAAACTAAAATGCAGACTCCCTAATTATGTTCACTTGATAAACGGAACTCTTTTTTTTTTCTTTTCTGGCACTGTAAGCACCTTATTTTGTGCCATCTGCATGAGATAGTGCAATCTTTTTTCTTTTAGAACAAAAGGACTAGAATTTACTGTGGGAACAGAAGATACAATTAAAAATGACATTTTGCCCGGCGCCCCCTTTTCAGATATGGTATGTAAAGGAAAAAGAATATTTAGTAACAGATCACTCCACAAGATGGTTTTAAAATGTCATTGCTAACCAATTTTCTAACTTTACTCTGTAACTAGGAAAACCCAATTGTTCCACTTGCCATCCCCACATTGACAGAGGTAGCTTCAAATCTCTATTCCCTATACAGTGGTTAGAGCACTAGGTTGGGAGGTGGATTTGATTCCCTGTGCTACCACAAACTTCCTGTGTGACAAGCCCAGGACTCATGAACGAGCCTCCTGTGCACAAACAAGATGGCCCAAGGACCCTCTAGTCAATTCTTCTTCCAAATGCCCCACAAACTTATAAGCGCCTTCAGAAGATTTTCCACCGGGTTAGTATTTGGAAGCATTTTCACCAGCAATTACCTAATGTGCTCGATTTCTTGCGTCTTTGTGATGACTGACCCTCATAATTCTCCCCTACTCTTGGCTCGTTTTTTGGTCATCACCAGTGTTCCTTTCCCCTGCTCCTAGAACAGGCTCCTCCAGCTCCCATCCTCTTCCAAACACCATCTCCAAATCCACTTTTTATTCTATAAATCCTTCCCACCTTCTCCTCCTCCCCTATAATCCCACCACACCTTCCAAGTCCTGAAATATAACTGAGTTTTGTCTTGTCTTGCTCAGTTTATACTGTCAAGATAGGGAAAATATCTTGCTGTGTTTCTAAAGAATTGTGTATATATATTACACCTCTACCCCGATATAACACGAATTTGGATATAACGCGGTAAAGCAGTGCTCGGGGGGGGGAGGGGGACTGCACGCTCTGGCAGATCAAAGCAAGTTCAATATAACACGGTTTCACCTATAATGCGGTAAGAATTTTTGGCTCCCGAGGACAGCATTATATCGGGGTAGAGGTGTATATGATACTATATAAGTGATTTTCATAATTTATATACATTTTGAATAATTTATATGCATTTTTTTAAACATGTATATATGCTTTCCCCTGTTGGCCTTGGTGGTCTTTAATTGACAGTATGTAGAAGAAAAGTCTCCTGCTTATCTGGGTTTCATTCCTCCTCCTATTAGTGAGAAGGTGGTCCACCCATTATGGGCATTCGCTGGCACGAGAAAGACAAGTGTTCAGTTCCCTGCTTTCCTACAAACTTCCTGCGTGACCTTGGACAAGTCACCTTGTCTCCATTCCCTATCTGTATAATGGGGATAATAGCACTTCCCTACCGCACAGGGGTATTGTGGGATACTGTGGTAATGAGAACTGTATCAGTACCTTTTGCTAGATACACAACCAGACCTTGATTCAGCAAGACACTTACATATGTGCTCAAGTGCTTTGCTGAATAGGTTTGGATTTAACCAGGTATTTATGTGCTTTGTGGAATCCGGACCTTCATTTTGTTCCTTTCTTTTAATCATGCTTTGGCCTACTCAGTGAAAAATAACACTTGTTGTACTGCCTCAACAAGCTACACACATCAGAACAATAAAGCTAAACACTCTGGTTGTCATTTTACACTTAATATGCTGATTGAGAGTTAAGTTAAATTAGTTAATTTTTTCTCCTAAAAAAAGAGCATCAGCATATGGCAAATAAGTATTCATAAAATAATTGCAAATACCGTACACTTTGCTAGAGCTGTCTTGAGATGCTCCTGCAGTAAATTACACATGTGAACCCACTGATTTATCTTAGATCATCTCAGCAGGGATAACTGAGGAAATGCAAATTTACATTGCTGCTGAGTCCTCACAGATTGTACATTACATGTCAGGAATTTAGCATTTAGAAATTCAAACATTCTGCTCCCCAGAGTCGTTAAAATGATTTAAGGCATTAAGGATCTTTTAAATGTCTTCCCCAGAGTCTCCTGACACAAACAGCAATTTTAAGTTTTGCCTTATCTACTTTCTATTTAAAAATGCAGAGAATATTTTTGGTCAATTAAATATTTTAAAAATGAACACAAATTATGTATGTTTTCTGTAGAATTTGTTTCTGTTTTATACAAAACCAAAGCCATCAAATATCACTACTTTGCTGTTCACAAACAAAAAATATGATTCTGCAGTCCATTGTTTGCAAAAATCTCTATGTGTGTGTTAGATTGAGTCTGTCTGTGATTCTTTCTGCAAGTAGTTAATTTCCCCATTGTATTTACCCTTTTATAAAAGAAATGCAAATATGTGTCTGAGATTGGCATGCTAAAAGTTGAAGTTCAAAATACAGATTTTGTCTAATACAAATAAGAAATTTGTTTTTCAGCTCTGATTCACCTGACAGCAGTATCCTCTTTCTTTGTCTTTCTAGTAGCACAGCACTTAGCAACATGTAAGGAGGATTAAGAAAAAAACTATTTGGAGGTTCCCTTGACCACAGATTTTTATGTATCCCCAAACCCAAGGAACCCCGAAATTGTGGGACAGTCCCAAATTTAACATAAGACTACAAGACATACCTCTCAAGGCCCAAAGGCAGTAGGAGCCCAAAACAATGGATACTAAAAAAATTAATCATGCAGGAAACTTAAAATTCTGTTGTGTTATTCCATTCATGCAAATGATTCTTCCTGTAATCTCATTTGCATGAATCTTTATGTTTAAGGGCAATAATTTTCAGCAATAAGTGAGTGTGTGTGGACGCTTTATAGTACTTCTGGACTAAAATAAGTGACATCTGTTGAAGTGAGAAACCCATGAGGTCTGATCAGGCTATCAACATTTATCTGCACTCTGTTAAACTGTAGTTGTAGCTTGTCTTAAGTAGAGGAAAATGGGGTCTCTAGAAATTCCTTCCTTCACTCCATACTCCCACAAGAATAACCTTATTAGAGTTCCCAAAATCCATATTCCAGCCTTAACTGTGGGACTTGCATAGAAAAGCTAAAGTGTCAGTTCTATGTGCTGTCATTTCATTTTCATTCTGGAGAAGGGGAAAACTAATGGCAACTAATGCCTTAACAGACCTACAATGAGCCTGAGCTGTAATATATGGGGAGATGGAGAATTGCCTGAAAATCATTGAAGGTGTGAATTTTGGAAGCAGCCAAACCTTGCCTACAGCAGGATTTTTAAAATGCTATTTTTAATAATAAATTGCATCAACAGCTTAGCTCCCACAGAGGAGGGCAGATTTTTGGAATCTCCCATATAAATGATGTTTTTCATAAAACCAGTCCTTTGTAATAAATGTGAACTTATCTACCTATCAGTGAATTCAATCTACAACTCATCCATAGCACTTATTAGTATGAAGTGCATTACCTGATTGCTGACAGTTTCTTACTTTCCTAGTCTTGGAAATGGATACCTGTGATATTGTGGCTGTATGCCCTTTATTGAGCATGGTTCTACGGATCAAGACTAGCATCTCTTTCTCTGTGTTGCCAAAACTTTCCTTCTACACTTCTAAATTAGCATGAGTTGCTTTTGCAGAGAACTGAAAATCTGCCTGTCTGTGAGGCTGCAGGTATAGGGTGCTATTCCCCAAATCCACTTTTGCATTCTTTGCTTGACTCTGGGCTTTCCCCTCCCCTCTTATTAGATTGATAGATAGAAACTCTAGAGGTAGGATAACATTCATTCTATTCTTCTTTAATCCTTTCCCATAACAAGGGATTTATGTGCCTTGTTCAGTTCTCACTGCGATCTGTGATGGTGAAATGAGGTGTCAACACATTATATTTAATGCAGTCTATGAATATGCTCTGGTTGTGCTGGGTAGATTTTTACTTTTTTAAATCTTTCAGTATTCTGCATAAGGGACAGTCCTCCAAACTGGAATCATTTTGTACATGAGTCTGGCAATTTCCCCAGATGTATAGCTGTACAAATCTGACTCCAGAATAATGAATGTGGTTATTTAAAATGGCTGCCACCATTTGTCAACAGCCATCTTAAAGATTGCCTGCCTGCCCCCTTTCCTCTCTGTTCCAATTGCCTGTGCCCTCTCCCTAAGACCTGGAAATCTCCCTCTCATTTCCAGTCTGTCTCTTTTCACACCCATTTACTCTTACACTAAATAAGTACCGAACCCCACACATTTAATGAAAAGAAAAAGGGGAAATTTATTAGGAAAACAAAACCTCACATAAACCCCATACAAACATGCTTGAAACAATGGGGGCAGGGGAAGCTGCTAGATATTGTGTCCTGAATTTCAAATAAAACCTTAAAAATACTCACTAGAATCTACATTTATGTGCACACACAAGAATAAATTAAAGTGTAAACTCCTGGCTCCCTTGAAATCAGTGGCAAAAAGGGCCAGGACTTCCCCCTGATTTGGCAAGCTGCTCTGCACAGGCCAACCCCAGAGTCTATACCACACTTCATTAAAAGCAGGGGACCTGCATGGGCTCTGGAGTCTGCCTGCACAGAGCACCTTGCAGGAGTGGGGCCTTTACAGTCCTCACACCATTCTTTCAATTGGATTTCTACCTCTCCTGCGTTCTGAAAGAATTAAGGCTGATAACATACAGCACAGGCTGCAAAGAGTTTCCACGCAGTTGCTAGAAGTAAAATGCAAAACATTAACAATTTACAATGCACTTCCTGGCAGTGTAAAGGTGGGAGCAAATTACACTTACGCTTTAAGACACCAAAGTGGTGGAATGGGGTGATAGCATAAAGCAGAATGGGATGTAAGTGTCAGCTTTGGGAGAGGCAAATGGCTGTCACTGCTGCTCCCAGGAGGGTCAGGATAGCCCCCCCATAGAATCCTAGCCTTAGAAGGTAATGTAAAGAGGGGGAACAAATTAAATTTAAACTTTATTTTGGGTTTGTTCCTGCAAGGTGCTAAGCAGAACCCTCAATTCCTACTGAAATCAACTGGAGTGAAGGGCAGTTTGTATCTAACAGGATCAGGCCCTAAAAGAGCCAGTACTGGACAAACGTCCCTTTCATGAGTAGGGATGAGCACAGGGGTCTGCCCGCACAGACCTTCCTGCAGGATTGGACATTAGTCTATACAAATCTGTGCCAAGGCTGTAGAGTAACAGCCGTTACCCGATAAAATGATCCTGCTGAGGCTGAGGAAAGAGCGTGATCTTCACTAGACTTGAAGACTGAATCATGTCCCCACTGATGCTAGAGCTACCTTGTATCACCAGGCACCCTGGACACTTTCTATGACTCATTCAAGGCAAACAGTAATTTCTCTTAAATCTTAACCTGAGTATCTCACAATGATTGCTGCTGTTGATGATGATGATAAAAAGTTACTCTTTCCCATGTTACCCTTGCTCAGTATTTCCTGCTGCCTAGAAGAGAACAGAATTGCAATAACTCTGTTAAATTTTAGTAATAAATAAACCTATGGCCAGATAGAAGTCCTAGTGGTACAAAACCACAAATGCAAATGCACAGCTGTCAGGTTTTTAACTTGGGGTTCTGACTGCACTCTTCTCTTTCGTCCTTGATCTAAGCAGTACAAAATAAAGAGGGGGGTGTGCACATCAGGCACCAGGTGATCACATAGATTAGTGTTTATGAGACCCAATCTTATCTTCAGTTTTTGTTATCCTACACAACCCTACTGAATTTACTGGGCTTGATATGAAAAGAGGCGCATAGATGTAGCTGAGGAGAGTATTTGGCCTTTGTATGTCAAAACCTGTACCTTCAAGCCAAGAATACAGGCAGCCAGTATAGTGCATCTTAAATTGATTTCATATGCTCTGATAATATCAAAGCCCTGGCTGCAAAATTCAGCACCATGTCTATGCAGCTGAACAGTCTAGTAAGTTAGTCCATGTACAATTCATTTCCAGTAATTGCACTGTATGATGGCAACAGCATGAATCATGGTGGCTACATGTCAGAGAAGCAACTATGGTAAATCAGCAAAAGACACTACTCACCACACCCAACAATTGTGTTATAAGAGTAGTGGAAGGTGAATTTCATCCCCCGGAATTGCTCAGATACTTCCTTGTTCATGTTCACCTAAGCAGTGATCCAGAAAATCACTCAAACACATGCTTAAGTTAAAGTTTATAAGTAGTCCCACTTGAAGTCTATTCTACGGAAAAGCTCCACTGCATAGACCACTTCCTCAAACTGATAACCAGATCTAACTCATAGCATCTTTGTCTGTTCTGAGCCAACCCCAAGCCATCAAGATGCAAATCTGACTAAGTCAGTGAGATAGGAGTAAAAGTTACAGCTGGTTATCCCCTGCCTATGTGAACCCCTATTCCCCCACTGAATACTCTCATCTAGATACATTAACTGTATCTAAAGAGTAACATTGGTGCTGAGATGGAAGAGTGAGGAACCCCAGGGCAAAAAGAAGCATCCAGAATACCATGTGACCTGAAGGTTGATGAGGAATGAAGTGGAGACACACAGCTCAGGCATGCCATAGTTTTCTTCATCTTATTTGAGCTGTAGATCCTGGATGTGTGGCTGGCATTTTGGAAACTTGACCACAGTGACAGGCATTTTAGGACTCCAAAAAGCAGAAGAATTTGCTATAATGGGAAAAACTTGTGCATAGGTTAGTTTGCTTGAAGTCAGTAATTCAAAGGTCATTCTGGTCTGTGCCTTCTCATTTGAATTGTACTTCTTCTTTACTTCCTAAAACATACCATGTTAGTGTCCTAAACATTAGATGAAAGAAAAGCTCTAAACAACTGCTAAGGCTTGATTCTCTTCTCGGCTTCAGTGCAGTTACAGCTGCTTTATACTGTGGAAGAGGAGAATCAGACCTATATGTTCTAGGAATATATGGCAGACTTCTTCATTTTGGAAGCAGTGTCTGTAGCATAACAAACATGGAGATTTACACACATACCCAGCCAGGGAAAAGAATTCTATGACTTGGATACACCTTTCCTTCTTGGGTTAGAAATATTTCGGGATGATGTGTTTAATGGGCCAAATTCTTGGTCCAATGTATTTAATAGCATCTATCGTGACTAAATGGAATGGACTAATTGGTAATTAAGGGATAATAGTAGCTCTCATTTATATAAGCCATATTCTTTGATTCTCAGCTTATGCACTCAGTACAGAAATAGAGAGGAGAGGCAAAGGTTGCTTTAAGCCACTTCTGTGTTCCCTGTATTCTTGGGCCTTTTGGAAACAGAGAATGCTGGCAGCATACTCCCCTGTCGCTATGTCCCTTATCTCCACCTCCCTGCCTCCATTATGCATCCTACATTGAAAACAGAGCTGGTGTAGAGCCATTTTTTGTAGCCTTAAGATGAGGGGGAGAGCTCCCTTACGCAAAGGATATTCCTAGGAGACCATTTCCGCCGCTCACCCTTCCTCCCCCATTTTTAAAAAGACTTCTCTACACTGCTTCACAGCACCAAAGGATTCAGCCACTTAGTATCTTTCTTGCTGAGTGATCTCAGTTTAAATCCTTGCTGTGTCCTTTGCTTTTTAGACGACAATAATACTATGAGAAAACCACATGGGCACAGTTGGGGTCAAATAACCATACTTAGTAAATATACATAAACATGCAAGGCTTAGCTACATACATACTGCTGCTGAGTCTGACTTCTGGAAGCTTCTCAAATATACATCGGGTAGAGTGCCACAGGGGGCTCACAAACTATTTAAAGAGATACTACCCTATTCCTATACACAAGAATAACTTTCCCCAGTGCTGATGTCCAATTACCATTGGATGGAAAGCAGCAGCAATTTAAAAAACACTGCAGGAGAGGTCAGACAGAAAGCACATTTTATCCACTTGAAACTGCTGGATAATCCAAGTAGTTATCCAAATTGGGATTTGGCCAGGATACAAAAGCTAACAGCCCCACCTGTGCAGAACATCTCATCCAAAAGATTTCTCTTACGACTTTGCTGGGACACTGGTCCAGCAGTGGCTCCCAGAGAAGAGCATCCCCTTCTGAATCACATGGTATGTTTACACTACGAAATTAGGTTGAATTTATAGAAGCCGGTTTTATAGAAATCGGTTGTATACAGCCGATTGTGTGTGTCCCCACATAAAATGCTCTAAGTGCATGAAGTCGGCGGACCGCATCCACAGTACCGAGGCTAGCGTCAACTTCCGGAGCGTTGCACTATGGGTAGCTATCCCACAGTTCCCGCAGTCTCCGCCGCCCATTGGAATTCTGGGTTGAGATCCCAATGCCTGAATGATGCAAAACAGTGTCGCGGGGGATTCTGGGTACATGTCGTCAGGCACCTCCCCCTCCGTCAGAGCAACGGCAGACAATCGATTCGCACCTTTTTACCTGGGTTACCTGTGCAGACAACATACCATGCCAAGCATGGAGCCTGCTCAGCTCAGCTCAGCTCACCGTCACCATATGTCCTCTGGGTGCCGGCAGACATGGTACTGCATTGCTACACAGCAGCAGCTAGTTGCCTTTTGGCAGTAGACGGTGCAGTATGACTGGTAGCCTTCATCGGCGATCTGGGTGCTGGCAGACATGGGGCTGCATTGCACACAACAGCAGCCCCTTGCCTTTTGGTAGAAGATGGTATATTACGACTAGTATCCGTCATCATCGTACTGCAGTGGCTGTCAATCATGGGCACCTGGGCAGTCTCTATGATGATGGCTATCAGTCGTAGTATGCTATTTTCTGCCAAGCGCCCAGTATTTTTTGCCAAGCACCCAGAAGATGCCGAGGGCTATCAGTCATGCTGCACCGTCGTCTGCAAGCTTAAGATGTAAAAAATAGATTTGTTCTGTATTCATTTGCTTCCCCCTTCCTCCGTGAAATCAACGGCCTGCTAAACCCAGGGTTCTGAGTTTAATCTTTGGGGGGAGGGCATTCTGTGTGACAGTTGTTTGTGTTTCTCCCTGATGCACAGCCATCTTTGTTGATTTTAATTCCCTGTACCTGTACGCCATGTCGTCACTCGCCCCTCCCTCCCTCTCTCCCTCTGTCAGATACTAGTTTCGCGCCTTTTTTCAGACCAGACGCCATAGCACTGGGATCATGGAGCCCACTCAGATCACTGCGGCAATTATGAGCACTATGAACACCACACATATTGTCCTGGAGTATATGCAGAGCCAGGACATGCCAAAGCAAAACCAGGACCAGCCGAGGAGGCGATTGCAGTGCGGCGACGAGAGTGATGAGGAAATTGACATGGACATAGACCTCTCACAAAGTACAGGCCCCAGCAATGTGGAAATCATGGTGTTACTGGGGCAGGTTCATGCCGTGGAACGCCGATTCTGGGCCCGGGAAACAAGCACAGACTGGTGGGACCGCATCGTGCTGCAGGTGTGGGATGATTCCCAGTGGCTGCAAAACTTACGCATGCGTAAGGGCACTTTCATGGAACTTTGTGACTTGCTTTCCCCTGCCCTGAAAGCGCCAGAATACCAGGATGAGAGCAGCCCTCACAGTTGAGAAGCGAGTGGCAATAGCCCTGTAGAAGCTTGCAACTCCAGACAGCTACCGGTCAGTCGGGAATCAATTTGGAGTGGGCAAATCTACTGTGGGGGCTGCTGTGATCCAAGTTGCCAGGGCAATGAAAGACCTGGTGATATCAAGGGTAGTGACTCTGGGAAACGTGCAGGCCATATTGGATGGTTTTGCTGAAATGGGATTCCCAAACTGTGGTGGGGCGATAGACGGAACCCATATCCCTATCTTGGCACCGGAGCACCAAGCCACCGACTATATAAACTGCAAGGGGTACTTTTCAATGCTGCTGCAACCCCTGGTGGGTCACAAGGGACGTTTCACCAACATCAACGTGGGATGGCCGGGAAAGGTACATGATGCTCGCGTCTTCAGGCACTCTGGTCTGTTTCGAAAGCTGGAGGAAGGGACTTTCTTCCCGGACCAGAAAATAACCATTGGGGATGTTGAAATGCCTATCGTTATCCTTGGGGACCCAGCCTACCCCTTAATGCCATGGCCCATGAAGCCATACACAGGCAGCCTGGACAGTAGTCAGGAGCTGTTCAACTACAGGTTGAGCAAGTGCCGAATGGTGGTGGAATGTGCATTTGGACGTTTAAAAGCGCGCTGGTGCAGCTTAATGACTCGCTCAGACCTCAGCGAAAAGAATATCCCCATTGTTATTGCTGCTTGCTGTGTGCTCCACAATATCTGTGAGAGTAAGGGGGAGACATTTATGGCGGGGTGGGAGGTTGAGGCACATCGCCTGGCCGCTGATTACGCACAGCCAGACACCAGGGCGGTTAGAAGAGCACAGCAGGGCGCGGTGCGCATCAGAGAAGCTTTGAAAACGAGTTTTGTGACTGGCCAGGCTACGGTGTGAGACTTCTGTTTGTTTCTCCTTGATGAACCCTCCGCCCCACTCCCCCACCCGGTTCACTCTACTTCCCTGTAAACCAAAAACCCCACCCTCCCCTCCCCCTTCGAGCACCGCTTGCAGAGGCAATAAAGTCATTGTTACTTCACATTCATGCATTCTTTATTAATTCATCACACAACTAGGGGGATAATTGCCAAGGTAGCCCGGGATAAGTGGGGGAGGAGGGAAGGAAAAGGACATACTGTAGTTTAAAACTTTAACTCTTATTGAAGGCCAGCCTTCTGATGCTTGGGCAATCATCTGGGGTGGAGTGACTGGGTGGCCGGAGGCCCCCCCACCGTGTTCTTGGGCATCTGGGTGAGGAGGCTATGGAACTTGGGGAGGAGGGCTGTTGGTTACACAGGGGCTGTAGCGGCGGTCTCTGCTCCTGCTGCCTTTCCTGCAGCTCAACCATACGCTGGAGCATATCGGTTTGATGCTTCAGCAGCCGGAGCATTGACTCTTGCCTTCTGTCTGCAAGCTGACGCCACCTATCATCTTCAGCCCGCCACTTGCTCTGTTCATCCCACGATTCAGCCCGCCACCTCTCCTCTCGTTCATACTGTGCTTTTCTGTAGTCTGACATTGACTGCCTCCATGCATTCTGCTGTGCTCTTTCAGCGTGGGAGGACATCTGGAGCTCCGTGAACATGTCATCCCGAGTCCGCCATTTTTTCCTTCTAATCTTCACTAGCCTCTGTGAAGGAGAAACATTTGCAGCTGGTGGAGGAGAAGGGAGAGGTGGTTAAAAAAGACACATTTTAGAGAACAATGGGTACACTCTTTCACGTTAAATTTTGCTGTTCACATTATATAGCACATGTGCTTTCGTTACAAGGTCGCATTTTTCCTCTTATATTGAGGGCCTGCCAGTTTGGTGTGAGAGATCACTCACGCAGTGCCAGGCAACAGATTTTGGCTTGCAGGCAGCCATGGTAACCCACAGTCTTTTGGCTTTTTTCACCTTCTTAACATGTGGGAATGGTTTCAAACTGTAGCGCTCTCATTTCCCATACCAAGCACCCGTTGGGTTGGCCATTTAAAATGGGTTTGCAATGTAAAAGTAGGGGCTGCAGTTCCCGGGTTAACATGCAGCACAAACCCAACTAACCCCCTCCCCCTCCCCAACACCCAATTCTCTGGGATGATCACTTCACCCCTCCCACCACGTGACTAACAGCGGGGAACATTTCTGTTCAGCAGAGCAGGAACGGGCACCTCTGAATGTCCCCTTAATAAAATCATCCCATTTCAACCAGGTGACCGTGAATGATATCACTCTCCTGAGGATAACAAAGAGCGATAAGGAATGGATGTTGTCTGCATGCCAGCAAACACCGAGACCATACGCTACCATGCTTTGTTATGCAATGATTCCAGGCTACGTGCTACTGGCCTGGCGTGGTAAAGTGTCCTACCATGGCGGACGGGATAAGGCAGCCCTCCCCAGAAACCTTTTGCAAAGGCTTTGGGAGTACATGAAGGAGAGCTTTCTGGAGATGTCCCTGGAGGATTTCCGCTCCATCCCCATACACGTTAACAGACTTTTCCAGTAGCTGTACTGGCCGCGATTGCCAGAGCAAATTAATCATTAATCATTAAACACGCTTGCTTTTAAACCATGTGTAATATTTACAAAGGTACACTCACCAGAGGTCCCCGGTGTGCCCTCAGGGTCTGGCAGCACGCCTTGGGTGAGTTCGGGAGTTACTGGCTCCAGGTCCAGGGTGATAAACATATCCTGGCTGTTGGGGAAACCGGTTTCTCCGCTTCCTTGCTGCTGTGAGCTATCCACATTATTTTCATCCTCCTCTTCCTTATACCCCAAACCCTCTTCCCTGTGTGTTTCTCCAGTGAAGGAGTCATAGCACACAGTTGGGGTAGTGGTGGCTGCACCCCCTAGCATGGCATGCAGCTCCGCGTAGAAGCGGCATGTTTGCGGCTGTGCTCCAGACCTTCCGTTTGTCTCTCTGGCTTTGTGGTAGGCTTGCCTTAGCTCCTTAATTTTCACGTGGCACTGCTGTGCGTCCCTGTTATGGCCTCTGTCCTTCATGGCCTTGGAGACCTTTTCTAATATTTTGCCATTTCTTTTACTGCTACGGAGTTCAGCTAGCACTGATTCATCTCCCCATATGGTGAGCAGATCCCGCACCTCCCGTTCGGTCCATGCTGGAGCTCTTTTGCGATCCTGGGACTCCATCACGGTTACCTGTGCTGATGAGCTCTGCGTGGTCACCTGTGCTCTCCACGCTGGGCAAACAGGAAATGAAATTCAAACGTTCATGGGGCTTTTCCTGTCTACCTGGTCAGTGCATCTGAGTTGAGAGTGCTGTCCAGAGCGGTCACAATGAAGCACTGTGGGATAGCTCCCGGAGGCCAATAACGTCGAATTCCATCCACACTACCCCAATTCCAATCCGCTAAGGCCGATTTTATCGCTAATCCCTTCGTCGGAGGTGGAGTAAAGAAACCGGTTTAAAGGGCCCTTTAAGTCGAAAGAAAGGGCTTCGTCGTGTGAACGTGTCCAGGCTTAATTCGATTTAACGCTGCTAAAGTTGACCTAAACTCGTAGTGTAGACCAGGCCACAGATACTTCCTGCAATACCTTTAATTTTCCTTGGAGCTCTCCCATCAAAGTACTAGGCAAGCCTGACATTGTTTACCTCTGAACTATCGCAACAATCTTGTAACCCATGTGATAAAGCTGCAGTTTGTGGGTTGTAAAGCTTTTGTAAATATTGGGAGACAGTAGGTTAATAAACTAGACTGAACTAATGTGTGTATTTCTCTCTGGAAGTAACTGTGAATCCATGTGAATCCGGCACCTACTGGACTTCAAATCTGCACTTTAGGTGTCATTCAGAAAGCCAGTAAGAGGCATATAAAGAAACAAGATATATTTTCCAATTACAGTATTCCCCCATAATTATAGATATTTCAAGATCTTTCTATCTATTTCAATAACCTGAAATATAAAAACCCTCAGAAGCAAAAGGAAGGCAATTTTCAATGTTCCTGTGGGGCATCATTTATCATTAGGAGCTATGAGGGTATGAATATTAATTTTTTGTCCTTTCATATCTCGTATTCGCTCACTTTCGTATCACATTTTGGAATGATGGAGTGTTCAATTCACTGCTTATGGATTGTTCTCAGATTCTTTAGTATAAACTACATCCATAGAATGGTGAAGGATCTGACTTAAATCTAAAGAAAGGGGAAATTTAGGGCTCTCTATTTTTGTGTTGTTCATCTTCATTTCGGTGATTTTTTTTAATGTACTGTGATATTATGCACTGGTCCTGTCCATTCCCACTTGCTTAGCTGTCACTAAAATATTAGGAGAAATTCAGACAAGTTAGCCAAATCTTGCTCACTTTTGTCAGTGGCTTCAATAGGACCCAAGATTTGGCTTCTAGTATAAACAAGTGTAGTGCTTATGGAAGGCTCTGATCAAATTGAGTGCTCTAGGTTAAATGTCATAAGTAAGAGGCTGTGGGACCAATTCTCCTTTCATTTACACCAGTGTAAATCAGGAATAAATTCCATTGATTTAAATGGAGATGCAATAGCATAGATCTACTATGAGAAGAGAATCAGGCTTACTAAGTGCTAAAGGAATGTAGCTTCCACCACTTTTGTAGTTGTATATTCAAAATGAAACACAGGTAGACCAGAATGTGTACAAGGAAAAGTAACTAACAATTGAGCTGATAACATGGCTGGAGGGATCTACTCTATTGTACAGTGGCCTTTCCTGCTCTAGATTTACTTTCCTTTGTGTTACTCTTAGGCCAGGTCTACACTACCCCCCTAATTCGAACTAAGGTACGCAACTTCAGCTACGTGAATAACGTAGCTGAAGTTCGAAGTACCTTAGTTCGAATTAGTTCGAACTTACCTTGGTCCACACGCGGCAGGCAGGCTCCCCCGTCGACTCCGCGGTACTCCTCTCGGCGAGCTGGAGTACCGCAGTCGACGGCGAGCACTTCCGGGTTCGACTTATCGCGTCCAGACTAGACGCGATAAGTCGAACCCAGAAGTTCGATTTCCAGCTGTCGAACTAGCGGGTAAGTGTAGCCAATGCCAGATTATGGTTAAAGATAAGGTGGAAGGGACAAGATTTTGAGCTATACAAAGTTCTTCCACATGTTTAGAGAAGGTAACTAGTGTCTGAGCAAAACACAAGGTGGGACAGATTGTTAAACATATGGGGTTCACACATTGTAGAAGACACTTAAAATGAAGTGGATAATTAAGGATTAGCAGGTACTAGGATGTGTTACCAATTGTTATAATGAACCATAAAACCAGATGGTTTTTAGTGTGCAGGTTTCCTTTGAGGACGAGAATTTAGAGGTCAGATATGGAGTGTTTGCTTTGTGAAAAGTGTTCGCCCAGAAGTGATATAGTGTTTTTGCCTTTTATCATTTTTCTGCGTGAGTTCAGTTGAGAGTGTAGTGATCGTCTGTCTGGTTTCACTACATAGTTGTTGTTGGCATTTAGGGTGCAATGGATGATGTACACTATATGTTGTGATAGGCCTGTGTAGGACCCATGGATATTGAAAGGTGTGTTGTGGGGAGTGTTGATCATTGTAACAGTGGAGATATGTCTGCAGGTTTTGAATCTGTTGTTATGGCAGGGTCTTGTGTCACTTTGAGTTAGTGTGTCCTGGTCTGTGGGGAGCTTGTTCCTGATGATGAGCTTGGCAAGGCTGGGAGGTTGTTTGAAGGCTAGAAGAGAGGTTTCAGGCAAGGAGGGGATAGCTCAGTGGTTTGAGCATTGGCCTGCTAAACCCAGGGTTGTGAGTTCAATCCTTAAGGGGGGCATTTAGGGAACTGTGGCAAAAATCTGTTTGGGGATTGGTCCTGCTTTGAGCAGGTGGTTGGACTAGATGACCTTCTGAGGTCCCTTCCAACCCTGATATTCTATGATTATTCACAATATAGTCCGAATTAAATATGGGTTGTAACTGTTTGATGATTAGGGCTCCGTATCTGTCATGGAGGTCACAGAAATCATGGATTCTGTGACTTTCCACAACCTTTGTGACTTCTGCAGGGCCAGCTGCTCAGGTAGCCCCAGGGGACTGCCTGAACAGCAGGCCCCGGGATGGCCAGAGCGGCCACTGCTCTGGTAGCTCCCAGCAGTGGTAACATAAGATAACGGCCATACTGGGCCAGACCATAGGTCCTTCTATCCCAGTATCCTGTCTTTTGACAGTGGCCAATGCCAGGTGCCCCAGAGGGAATGAACAGAACAGGTAATCATCAAGTGATCCATTCCCTGTTGCCCATTCCCAGCTTCTGGCAAACAAAGGCTAGGGACACCAGTCCTGCCCATCCTGGCTAATAGCCATTGATGGACCTATCTTCCATGGATTTATCTAGTTCTTTTCTGAACCCTGTTATAGTCTTGGTCTTCACTACATCCTATGGCAAAGAGTTCCACAGGTTGACTGTGTGCTGTGTGAAAAAATACTTCCTTTTATTTGTTTTAGTGGTTCCCGGGGCAGCTGGAGTAGCTGCTGCTCCAATGACCCCCGGCAGCTGGTGCTGCTGGTCCATCCTGGGGTGCCCCTGCAGCTGCAGCCCCCCACAACAGCAGCCACCCCAAGATTTAGTCAGGGGTATTTATAGTATTAGTCATGGACAGGTCAGGGGCTGTGAATTTTTGTTTATTTTACTAAAAATACCTGTGATTAAATCGTAGCTTTATTGATAGGTTCCAGTGTGGGGTGGTTGGCAAGAACTAGGGGTGTGTGTGTCAGTGGTGTTTTTTTGGCAGGTTTTTTTGGCTGTAGTGCAGCAAGTTCTCCTGCGGTATTTTGGTGACTCTTCCATTATGTGATCTACTTCACTGGTGGAGTGTCCTTTGTTTAATGAAGGCAGTTTTAAGTATCTTTAGGTGAGTATTCCAGACTTCCTTTTTGGAGAAAATTCTGTGATATGCATGCCTGGCTGTAGATAACAGATTTCCTGATGTATCTGGGGTGGTTGCTGGGTCTGTGGAGGTAAGTGTGGTGATCTGTCGGTTTCTTGTATATAGTTTCTGTAGGGTTCCATTGCTGAAACTGATTGTGGTGTCCAGGTAGTTGATGCTGGTGTAGGAGTGTTCTAGAGAGATTTTAATAGATGAGTGGGTGGTGGTTGTTGAAGTTGTGGTGGAAATCTATGAGCAAGATTAGATCATCTGTCCAGAGGATGCAAATATCATTGATGTATCAGTTATATCATTTGTTTTATGATGCACTTTTCCAGAACTTCTTCATCGAGTTGGCCTAAGAAGAGATTGGCATATTCGGGATCCATCCCAGAACCAATGGCTATTCCCATGGGTTGGACAAAGCATTTTTTGTTAAATGTAAAATTGTTATGGGTGAGGATGGATAAGTTTGAGGGTGTGTTGTTGGGGTGGATTTTCAAGCACTGGGCATTATTTTGTAGGTATCTGAGGCAGGCAGCAATACCATCTTGGTGAGGTATGTTGGTGACAGAGAGGTGACAAAGATGGTGTTCTGGATGAGGTTGTTAACATTGCAGTTTCTGGAAGAAGTTGATAATGTCATGCGAAGAAAGCTAGTCTTTTGTGTGGTGAGTGATTTGAGGATGGTTTCTATGTGTCCTGATATTCCTTAAGGGCTTACCATTTACAATCCTTTATGTCCATTTTCTGACCAACATACACGTAATGTGTTGCTTGCACCCCGCTGAGGGGTAAATTTTCAGACCTTGGCCTATGTATGTGCATGTGCAAAATCTCTCTCTCTCTCTCTCTCTCTCTCTCTCACACACACACACACACACGCACACAGGCATTCACCTCAAATGTTGCAGATGCAAATGCTTGTAAGTTGATTTTCAATAGTCTACCAAATATGAACGTACAGTAAATTATTGAATATCTGTGCACACATATGTTAGAATTTGTTTCTGTAAAATGCATTGAGGCCATCCAATCTTGGGTGCAAATTCTAACACTGGTGCACACTCAGGGAGTAGACTATTTAAAGTGTATGCACAAGTGATTTGTTTGTTTCTTTTGGGTGTATATAATCACTAAAAAAAAGGGTACCTATCCATATGCTCTAGATGCCCTTGACACAACCTAAAAAGCACATAAAAATAATACCCCAACATTGCTAAAGTGCATGAGTACAGTCCACTGTAATCTGTTACCAGCAAGCCAGACAACTTAAGTTAAAAGCTCAAATCACCCTCCTCTTTCTTAAAGTGAGCATGCATGTGCAATAGCCAAATGAAATTACAAACATATGTAATTTGCACACTCATAAGAGCTTTTTCATAAAATTTACTCCTGAATTTGTCCTGAGATCTTTGCAACTTACTTAGTATCAGAGGGGTAGCCATGTTAGTCTGGATCTGTAAAAGCAGCAAAGAGTCCTGTGGCACCTTATAGACTAACAGACGTATAGGAGCATGAGCTTTCGTGGGTGAATACCCACTTCGTCGGATGCACGAAAGCTCATGCTCCTACATGTCTGTTAGTCTATAAGGTGCTACAGGACTCTTTGCAACTTACTTAGATTATTCTCTTCAAATGTATTTTTAATAAGTAACATTAAAAGTGTCAGCTTTTCCTCCCATTTACATCAATGCAATCCTACTTTCTTCAGGGCTTTAGTACCAGTGTAACTGATAGCATTTGACTTAAAATATTTACTAGGGAAATAAATGTAAATTACATTCCTCTTTCCCCTCAGAGAAGAAAAAAAAAATCTCTATTTTTGACAAGAAGGATTGAAATGAGAAAACAAGTTCAATGGGAAGATAGATTTGTAGATGGCTGTATTAGCCAAGATCCATCTGAGAGACTGGCCAGCTTGGATTTTTTTTTAAAAAAAAAAGGAAATCCAGCAAATTGAACTTGTTTTTGTTTAACACATTCTCTAACTAATTTTAATCATGGCCCTGTCCCAGCATTGTTTGTACATGTCCTGTTGCGGACACTGTGGAGTGGTTTTGTTTTGTTTGTAGCATTGGAAGTACTCTCTGGTTGGCCTGGTGACCTCCAGAGCCTATGCTACTTGTGTCACACAGCCAAAACAGTCGGAATAGCGAGACACTTCCAGTCAGAGAGTTCTGCTCTTCCTATTGATTTTTGGGTCAAAATCCTGTTCACTTTACACATATGCACAGTAGAATTAGGTGATGGGATTACTTGTGAGTGAAATTTACTCCTTGGCAGAGGGTCACCAAAAGATATGTTGTTGTTATCATGTTTATTGCAATAGTGCCTAAAGGTCCCATTGTGCTAGGAACTGTACAAACAGAGCAGAAGTATCTTGCTCTGATGAGCTTTTCTTCATTTTAAACACAAAAAACCAACACAGACCACTGTGGGGAGAGGTATAACACACAAAGGTTATGCATCACAGTCTCCCTGAGTCAATGGTTCATTGCCTGAAGCAGTTAAAGTACTTCAGTTTCATAGCTCACGATACACAAGGGAGTGATGTGGCAGCATCACCTCTGACCACCTTTGACAGCCCTCACCTAATGAATCAGGTACCCATTTTGCAGCTACACTGCTATCCCGAAATAACACGACCCGATATAACACGGGTTCGCATACAACAGGGTAAAGGCGGGCGGGAGGTGGGTGGGCAAGAGGGGTGAGGAGGCGAATGGGGAGGTGAGTGGCAGACAGGAGGCGGGTGAGGAGGCAGGTGAGTGGGAAGACAGCGAGCAGGAGAGCAGCGGTCGGGGGGAGGCGTGCCGGACAGACGGTGAGGAAACTAGCAGGGAGGCCAATGGCAGGCAGGCAGGCGGTGGCCGAGAGCGCTGGGCGGATGGTGAGGAGACTAGCGGGGAGGCCAGCAGTGGGCGGGTAGGTGGGGCGAGGAGGCAAGCGGTGGCCAGGCGAGCGGGAGCGCTGGGCGGACGGTGAGGAGACTAGTGGGGAGACTAGTGGGGAGGCCAGCGGCGGGCGGGTAGGTGAGGTGAGGAGGCAAGCAAAGGCCAGGCGGGCAGTAGCGCTGGGCAGACAGTGAGGAGACTAGCGGGGAGGCCAGAGGCGGGCAGGCGGGCGAGCAGGTGGGGTGAGGAGGTGAGCGGCGGGCGGCGGCCGGGAGCGCTGGGCGGACGGTGAGGAGACTAGCAGGGAGGCCAGCAGCGGGCGGGTAGGTGGGGTCAGGAAGCGAGTGGTGACCAGGCAGGCGGGAGCACTGGGCGGATGGTGAGGAGACTAGTGGGGAGGCTGATTTGTCCTGGGCCCCACACCCCTCTAGGGACGGCTCTGACACGCTGCTCTGAGCGGCGTGTTAAGGGTGCCGGGCCAGGGCCGAGGGGTTGGATAAGGGGCAGAGGGTCTCGGGGGGAGGCGGTCAAGGGACAGGGAGCGGGGGGGGTTGGATGGGTCGGGGGTTCTGAGGCGGCGGGCGGGAAGTAGGTGGGGGTCAGATAGGGGGCAGGGCCAGGCTGTTTGGGGAGGCACAGCCTTCCCTACCCAATATAATGCGGTTTCACCTATAACACGGTAAGATTTTTTGGCTCCCGAGGACCACGTTATATCAGGGTAGAGGTGTAGTTGGACTGGAGGTGATCTTTCATTGTGAGCTCAAGCAAGACACAAATCCACGATCTTCAGGATTGTAGTCAAGTGCCATAACTACTCAGCAATCACACCTCAGTGAGGCATGTACTAATCACTTAAGCCCTAAAAGAAAAACATATCTATAAAAACATACTCTAAACAAATGCCTTTTAAAACTAAGGAGATTGATTTTGAAAAGAGGCCTCCCATGTTACAAGAAAATTGTAAGCTGCCAACAGTTTGCAAACAGGAAGAGAGGCCAAATTAATTGAATAAATCATTTAGGGTCCTATCTAGCAAGGAACTTCAGGTTGAACATATGAGTAGTCCTATTGAAGTTAATGCCCCAAATTAAGTACCTTGCTGAATCAGGCTCTTGTTAAGCATTATTTGCTCAGCCCTAAACCTGCACATGGGACTATTTTAAGACTAAATTCATCGATGTTTGTAAAGTGCTTTGAGATCCTCCAGTGTAAGACATTATTGAAACGCTAAGTGTTGTTCTGACGCATGTCTTCAAAAGTGTCTGAAGATGGATTTACGTTACACAGTAGACAGAATGGCTCACTTGGAACAGTTACACAAGCTGATGGATAAATAAGAGGAGTGTTATAAATTGTGTCAATGAGATGTTTACACAAAAGACAGTAACCACTCCAGAGGAGCCATAACAATCATATGTACATCATTTAAAAGATCTGTGTGTGTGTGTGTGTGTGTGTGTGTGTGTGTGTGTGTGTGTGTGTGAGGAAGTGAAGTGGCTGTGCAAAAGAGGGAGCTGACAGTTATTAGTAAATACCACATGTTTTAAATGCTGTTGTTTTATACAAACACCCCCAGACAGTGGCTTGACATCACAGAACTGATAAGACTCCTTTCCAGGGGCTGTCACTAATATAAAAACCAGGGAGGCGTGAGATGCAGAGTGGGCGTGTTACAGTGGGCTGCTGAGCCTGCGATACTATCAATGTGTCTGAAAGCCCCTACTCTCTAAATATAGCAAAGCACTGCTCTCTTCATCTCCTTATCTAACTTTTGGCTTTGCACCTTCATTTATGTTACTCCCACTCTTGAAAAATTCTACCATTTCCTTACTGCCAAAATGCAACCTCCTTTCCTTCTGCTCACTACCTCAATATAGCCTTTCTACCTTGTTCTCTTCACCAATACTTTCTCCACAGCCTCCACCTCAACTGACCCATTGTTCCATGTCTTTTTGGTTCCATCTATTTTAGATTGGATGCTCTTTGGGTAGGGAACATATCTCCCTGTGTTCTAAAGGGGTGTGAAAACATATTTTTCTATATTAATAATGACAACGATGACCATGATGGTGATGATGAAAATGAGAGTATTTTATTAATGAATAAAATATAGAGGGGGAATAGTGTAGGATAAGCACACAAGTAGAAGTTGGGAGCTCCTGGCTAGATTTGTGCAGAAGTTATTTGTCAAAAGTCAGTGAAAAATGGGCTTTTTGACCAAAGGAAAATTTTCACAGAAAAACGGAGCTTTGGTCAAAATGGTCCATTTTTACACAAAAGGAAGGGAAACCAAAGCTTGTTCCCTAGGGATCTCCCCTCTTCAGAAATGAAATAAAGATGCAGCATTAATACCTGCTTTAAGCTTTGTCTCTGGATCCCATGTGAGGATATGTGTATTGTTTCTTTAAATCTATAGCAGGAAGCCAGGCAGATGGTGGGGCTAGGAAAAGTTCTAGGGTGAAGCAATACAATGAAGCAGAGAGAGTAGAATAGCTTTAAGCAGGGTCCCCCCCCAGCCCTGCGGCAGGTCCCCGCCCCCCCTCCACCCTGAGGCGCCCCCCCCGTGGCAGCTCCCCCTGCCCTGAGGCGCCCTCCCCCATGATAGCTCCCCCCCCCCCGACCCGGGGAGCCATGCGGCAGCTCTGACCCAGGGGTTCCCCGGGCTGCCTGCTGGCGGCTCAGACTCCCTCTCCCTCCCAGCGCAGCGGCCGCTGTAAAAAAAAAAAAAAAAAAAATTGGGGGCGCTGCTTTTTGGTGCCCCCAAATCTTGGTGCCCTAGGCAACTGGCTAGTTGGCCTAAATGGTAGCACCGGCCCTGGCTTTAAGGATAATACTATTTCCCTGATTTCTAATAAAGTTCCTTGTTCAGTGTTAGAATACAACAGGTCTTTCTGGTGGTGTGTTTTGGTCTGGTTTTTTAATCAGTGGCCTATGATATTTATTAGGGCCTAAAGAGGCTTCTATTGTTTCTTATCCCAGGAGCCTGTTTTAAAATCTGCATTATAATAAATTAGTCTGAAGCATCTGGATTTCCAAAATCTTTGGTCAGCCTGAGGGATTCTTTCCTCAGACTGTCCATAATGTTGTCGGTTTACAGTAAATTAGAGTGTTAGAGGCTTACAGTAAATTAGATGTGGGAGTAGATGAAGGAATCTTTCATTTCATTGGCAGTATTTATTTTAAATCATATTTTACAGGCTACGAACTATGAAGTTTATTCTTATCTGGATGCACGGTGATTGAGTTGGGATAAGGACATGCTCTGAAGATTAATGTTCTTTTCCTGTCTATACAATGTGGGGATGACTCTTTTCAGCTAGACAAAAACCTCATCCTGCTGTGATGTAAACCCCTCTCTGCTTCTACACCTTCCCCTCCTTCATTAGGGATAATTTTGATCAATATTTGATATAAAAACTAAAACACACTAGGCACTACTATTTAGTTTCAAGTGTGTATTTGAGAGGAGAGTTTGGTTTAACCGAGGACCCTGAACTGCAATGTACAGCCCGGCAAAGAAATGTTCAAGTGACTGCACATGTTACCCCAGCAGCTGCTAGTAGCTCTGTGTCTCATCATCATTCATCTTGGCTGTGGGACTGGGTGGGTTTCACTTTGCATTCACCATCTTATTTCAGCTTTTCCCAAGGACGTCAACATTTTAACCTAAATGTTGTATTTACAGTATGTCCTTTTCTTGTTTACTGTAGAGAGACAAATGCTGTTTTAATAAAAAAAAAATCATAGGAAATGAAAACTCATTAGGGAAAAGGCCAAAATTCTGTGGTTTCCAGCAGCAAGACACAACTCAGACACTGGGAAAGAGAGAGACACATAAAGTAAAGAAGTTATTGATCAAAACCAGTAGCCTCGGTTTGGCATTGCCATCCCTTGCCAAGATCAGAACAAAATGAAAGCAGGCAAGGAGTGAGATGGATGGCATGGTCTCCCAACTAGTCTGCTTCTTGATAGACTCAGAACATACAGGGGCAACCCCAAGTGGAAAACAAACCTTTCCCAACACACAGATCGGTCTCTCTCTAGCTTAAAGACATAATATTAAAGCAAATATGAATGTTCCTCTGTTGTTTGCATTCTGAGGGAATGAGAAGGTGGATGGAGGAAAGTAGGCTAAGTTCTTAAAACTGAACTCTGACCAAACATTGGAGAGAGGGTAAACTGGATATCGTGTGGAGTTGTTTCACTTGGAATCTCTTCCAGTGCAAAGCCAGTAACTCCACCAATTTAAATTGTTTTGAAGCCCAGCTTATCCCAAGCATAACCATGCTTTAGTCTACAGAGAGCACTGTCTGAATACCCAAAGAGAAGTGTGGCTTATTAGTGCTCATTATATCTAATATAGCTACAATAATTTAATTGCAGAAGTAAAGGAAAATGATTTCTCTCTCCTCCCTCCTTTTTAATGGCACATATGCTGGTGCGTTTGGTTGTGCCATACGCTTTTATGTATTTTAGCTGGGAATTTCAGAGGAGTTTAAGGGAGTTAAATGTCCATCTGCCATTGAAATTCAATGCAAGTTGGTGCCTTACTACCTTCAGTCCCTTTGGAAATCCCAGCCTTCATTTTTTCCAGTTAGTAAGTAATGCGTTTGTCGTTTCCCCATATTTTCATAAGACATGGCCTCTGCCTTTGAGACACTGAACAAGCAAATTTGCACTTGTCGTTCTGGGTAGAGACCACTTTTTCCCTCCGTTAATTACTCTAACTTGCTTCCGGGACTACTGCACCATCATGTACTGATATGATCAGGAGACTAGCATAGAGATCAGGTAGTGGTAAAGCCGTATCTACTATACTGTTTGTGAGACAACAAAACGAGATGCTACTACCACTGCACTATAATATTTCACTGAGATCACTTTTGGAATTAAAGTGTATAACTAGATAGAAAATTGTCTCTCTCAGGAATTTCCTGGAGTATATGGAGTGTTGGGGGAAAAAGCATACACGCTTGTGTGCACTCAAGTATTAGGAATTTAGGAGACAGATAGTGTGTAATTAAGATCAATCTTTTTTCTTTCCTGTGCTGTAGCATTTCCAAAGCCATTTCAGCCATATGTCATGGCAGGTAAATCCTTGTTGATATGTTGGTGTGTTAGAGAATATCTATAGTGACTTTTTTACAGTTATATTGAGTTGCTTGGAGTATCTTAAGCTAATTAACTATTAAGTAAAGGGTACAGCCACCAACTTTGTAAAATCTGAAAATTTGGTTGGTATGTGACCCATTATGGAACCCAAGGATTCTTTACCGTTGATTATTAAGTTGCATCCTAGTTTGGCAAACTATATTGGAGGTAGGTCATATGATGTCCTGAGCCCCAGGAGTGACACTCAAAGGACCCTTTATGGCACTGTGCAGTTCTTAGTAAATTTCCATCTCCAGGATCTCTTTTCTTTCCTTATTACTGTAGCAAACAACACAGTTTTAAGCAGTAGTGTCTTGTCTTTGGTGAATATTCTCTCCTTCAGATCTTGGAGCTGTTCCACCTGCATGCAGGAATTGTTTCTTGGGGGAAGCAGGGCTGCACAGAGGTTTTGGGAGGTCTGGGACCGAATCTGAAACTGAGGCCCCCCAACCCTTCCAAAAAAACTACCATGGAGATGAAAGAGTTTAAGACAAGGAGAGGGGATGGGTCAGAGAGGGCCCAGGCCTGTGGTGTGGTGTTGCTGCCCTCCCCATGAGGATGGGGGACTTTGCCCTGCATATGGCCAGGGGGGCACTTGCAGTTCTGCCTCTCCCTGAGATCCAGCTCTGCTGCCAGGAGGAGCAGAACCCCTGACCCTGCTCCTATCCTTGGGCTCTCAGCCTAGGGGGTCAGCTCGGGCCTAGCCTGAGGATGCCAGTGATGGTAATGGTGGGATTTGGGCCCATCCAGGGTGGCGAGTTGCTCTCTGCACTATACATGATGGGCATCAAACCTGACTGATGCTGTGAACCAATGTGCCAGGTCTCAATGCCACCCACTGAAATTTGGCCCAGACACCATTCTGTCATGATAGGGGACGGCTGGACTAAACATGAGTGGTGCTGCGACCCTGTTTGCAACACCTCTCACTCAGATTTGGCCCAGTCATCCCTCCGTCATTTTAAGGGCCTTCTCAAATGGTGGGCCAGGGACAAACTACCCCCTTTCCCCCTCCCTCTGGGCAGCCCTGGGGCAAAGCAGTCAGTGAAAGACCCTAGCTGAAAAGACCTAGAAACAAAAGAAGAGAATGATTTATAGACATATCTCAGTGCGATTAGCAAATAAAATCAGACTAACTCTGCAAATGGAGACAATACAGAAATGAGACCCTGACCTCTCTGCAAAAGCCACTGCCACAGAACTCAGGATCAGCTGAACTGAGCACTAAAAAGGCCTGAAAATAATGATTGCTGACAATCAAAACCATATTTTGACCTCAGTTGACCAAACGCAAATTTTTGTACCTCCCAGAGAAATGTCAACACCATCATGAAGTTATAATCAACTCCCTGCCATAAATATATTTTACATTGTAAGCTCTTCTACCCCTGTGTGTTAGTACAGGGGTTGAGGCCCACTGGGAGGCTGCAATCAGGTTTCAGGGGGTCCACCAAGCAGGGCTGACAAGCAGGGCAAAGAGCCAAAGCCCCACCACCTGGGGCTGAAGCCAAAGCCTGAGCAACTTAGTTTCGCAGGGCCCCCTGTGGCATGGGGCACCAGGCAATTGCCCTGCTTGCTATCCCCTAACCCTGGCCCTGGCTTTTATGTGCAGAAAAACAGTTGTTGTTGTGGCACAGGTGGGCTATGGAGTTTGTAAAGCAGAAAGAAAAAGGTTGAGAATGCCTGTGTTAGTACAGCACCTACCACAAGGGGCCCTGCTCCTGTCTGAGGTCTCTAGGAGGTGATGTTTGTTTTCCCTCTGACCCCCTCCATGAGAAAAGCAGCCCCATAGCTTGAACCCTACAATTCATGCAGCTCTTGGAGAGATCAGCTGAGCTCAGAGCCACAGGGTCAGGCAGTCTTAGACTTGGGTGACTAGCCCTCTACACTGCTATTTTGAATGTGCTAGCTCAAGTGGTGCTAGCATGAATCTATCTACCCTGGCTGGAAGCGCTCTGCTGCAGTGTAGACCTACCCAGGAAATCTGAACAGTCCACTCAGACCAAGTTCTGATCCCTCCAGTCCAGATGAAGTAGGAGGGGCAGTGGTGGAAAAGCTTGCAGAATTCTGCCTATTCTGTGGGAAAGGACTTCCCTCTATAGCTCTGTCAATCCAGTGCTATTTGTGAGCACTACGTTCATTTGAAATTTGCTTAAAGAAAAATAAAAGCACTGATTTCATATAGTGTGTAAGTATAAACAGAAAGGGAATAAAGAAAAAAGAGATTCATGAAAATTATCTGAAGCAGGTATTTAAAATGTACCCATAACCTAGTATATGGAAGAAATAAAAAATGTTCCTAATACAGGGTTCCCAGAGTCAAACCCTCCAACACTGTATCCAGTGGCTGTAGCTATTAGATGCCTGCTAACATTTGTTGCAAATATTTGGAGCTGTTAAAAAAAATGTAAACGGAGAAGGAATTCTTAGGAAGAAGAAATACACCTTCTGAGATCTAAGTGACCCAATAGACTCACGTAACACCTCACATTCATAAATGACCTCTCTACTACTACAGAAGCAAAGGGACAGATCAGTTTCCTGAGTGAATGAAGCTGGGAAAATCACATGATCTATGGTAAGCTTTGGAATACTTTGCAAATGAAGTCATCCAGACAGCATTAAAAAGAGTTATGTCTCCATAGCTGAGTCTTGTTTATGGAAAAATGGGTTTTGGGTAGTGGCTTTACTTAAGCACATAGTGTTCTTTGCTACCTACTCACATAAGGCTTTCCTCAATAAAGTGGTCCTGTCCTGGACAGCAAATGTTCCTGATTTTATGCCCCAGAGGTGGAGCACTGGGGAGCTGGCCTATCTGTTTCCCTGATTTCCCATGAGTTTGGTAACCCCCTGTAGTGAGTCGGTGTGGCTCCCCTCCTGCCCAGAAGAGGGAGCCCACGTGCCGGCACCAGAGTGGGTGGGACCACCACCCCCTGTCCCCGCCCCCCGGAAGTCAAGGGGCGGGACAGGAAGTATAAAGGCCGGCCGCCAGAGCTCAGTCAGCGGCCAGCCACCACAGGGAGCAGACGTGCGGCCGGGAGCTCCCGGCCAGGAGACCGTCGAAGACCCTAGCTGGCCTGAGCTACCCCGGGCCCGCTACGAGGAGGAGCCGCCGGAGCCCGTTCACGCCCGCTACTGGGAGAACCCCTGGGAACCGAACCCCACTAACCCTGAGGGTGAGACTGGACCCGAACCCCTTCGCCCCTGCTGCTATCCAGAGGAGCCGCCTGAGGACCATTGGCCGGACTTCCCGGCAGAGCTACCAGACTTGCCGCCGAGCCCGGGCAGAGAGGAACCCATGCAGGTGGATTGGCCCGATCCCGGCGCAACGACCGAGGTAGGCTGTGAGGGGGATCACGGAAGTAGCCCGGGGGTAGCCGACCCCGGTCCGGCTGCAACTGAGTGTGAGCCTATGTCAGTGTGTTGCGGTCTGGATACCCCACTGACCAGCAGCGGCAGCAACCGCTGTTAGGGCCCCGGGCTGGAACGCAGTGGAGTGGGTGGGCCTGCGTTCCCCCCTGCCACCCTCCGCACGGGTGGCAGGCTTCCCCCTCACCCAACGCTCGGCTACAGAAGCCTGGGCCTTGAACTATTTGCTCGCTCAGCCCCTGCAACAAGGGCCTGAGCCTAACTGTGTTTGCCCCGCCCTGATCCAGGGCCTGGGCTCTGAACTATCTGCTCGCTCAGCCCCTGCAACAAGGGCCTGAGCCTAACTGTGTTTGCCCCGCCCTGATCCAGGGCCTGGGCTCTGAACTATCTGCTCGCTCAGCCCCTGCAACAAGGGCCTGAGCCTAACTGTGTTTGCCCCGCCCTGATCCAGGGCCTGGGCTCTGAACTGCTTGCTCGCTCAGCCCCTGCCAACAAGGGCCTGAGCTTACCTGTGTTTGCCCCGCCCTGATCCAGGGCCCGGGCGTTGAACTAGTTGCCCGCTCAGCCCCTGCAAGCAAGGGTCTGAGCTAACTGTGTTTGCCCGCCCTGATCCAGGACCTGGGCTCTTGAGCTTTGACTGTGGTTGCTCCGACTCTGCCCCAAAGAGCCGGAGTTTCGGGACTAACTGACTGCTTGTTCCCACAGTAGTGAGTCGGTGTGGCTCCCCTCCTGCCCGGAAGGGTCGAGCCCCGGCTAGGACCTACTACACCCCCTCAATATATAGCAGTACATGCTTTTTTTTAATGCAGTCCTGAGCTCTTAGATGCCTGTATCTTGTCCAAATGAAAAAGCCAAGAAATACATAAAGTGTATATTGGCTGCGATTAGAAAATTGTGGTAAGAAATAATGTCTGTGTCTGAAAGCATTAATATTCATCTAAAATGCATAAATGCACATGCAGCAGCTGCTAGGTTTTTCCTTTACTTCAGCTTATGAAAAGGACCAGGAGATTGGAAATTTAAGAGCACAAGAATGGTTTATTTTTATACATATTGCTTCTGTCATTTCCCTATCTCCATTCCAATCCTTGTCAAAAGAACCAATTCCCTTGAGCCATTTTCCACATTGATTAGTATCTGCATTAAAAGACATGATAATCTTAAAGACTCTGGTATTGTATACAGTATACATTATGTTAATATGTTGCCTGTTAGAATATAGTATATAGTGGAAGTGCTAAAGATATGAAACCTATAATCAAACAAAGGATTAGATCTCATGTCTGCACAATCATCCGTATATATATATTTCAAAGAGTGAAGTGTGAGACTATTACAGAAGCTCAGATTGCTAACTGGTATCTTCTCTGAGAGGGAGGATCAATTGCAATGAATGAAATGGTGATTACTAAAACTCCTTGTGTTGGTTGCTAAAAATAACTGAATTACCACATTTTAATTAGTCAAAATAACTTAGGAAGTTTCAACAAACTGGGCACTTAAGTACATACTTAGCTTTAAACATTTGAATAGTCAAAGTGAAGTCAGTGGAACTAACTCACATGCTAAAATTGTAAATGTGTTTAAATTCTTTGCTCTACCAGGGTCTTAATCCACCCGCCCACACAAATATTCTGTGTACCTGATTGCATTACCTAAAGCTTTTTACAGATTGCATTCCGTTGTTTTCTTAGTTCATTACTACAATGGTTAAAGACTTTGGGCCTGATCTCTGCTCCATTATTCCACTGATATCAGTAGAACTGCACCAGCATAATACTGGCATAAGGGAGCAGAGAATCAAGCCTGTTTGTATTTTAGATTTTCTTTGCAGTTTCTTATTGTACTTCTGTGGAATTTATTATAAACTCATCCTAATATATAAAATAAAAATACATATGGTCCAGTAAAACTATTGGCTCAAATTTTCTCCCTCTGGTGCAATCCATTTGCACTACTCAGGTGGCATGAAGTAGCTGGAATCTGGCTCATACAGGCCAGCTAAGAATTCCTCTAGCATGAAGATGTTCTCAGCTGTTATAAGACCAGCACAGCAGGCTCCTATGCCAACTGCCCAAGTGGCATAGGGTCCTTAATAATGATAGCCAGGTGGCCAAAGTTAGAGCAGCCCCTATGCTGTTCTAACTTATGCCAAGATTAGAAAAGATTGAAAATCAGTGATCTGTTACACTTCCTTACCCCAGCCACCCCATTGCAGCCATGCTGAGCAGATCATCATACTGTTGATATCAATGTCTTCTGATTGGACCTAACTACCCTGAAGGGCTCTGCACTGTCTTCCCTCCTCCCCCGTACTAGCTCCCTTATACATGCTCACCCTTATGTTCAGCTGTACTGGAAGTAAATGCAGTCATGCACAAACAAATCCAACACTATTTTACTAGTGAAGCCCTAGCAACCTGCTTCACATTTCCTAACAGCTGGAGTTATTACAGACTGACTCTCTCTGTAGCATTGAGGCTGTCAAACTAAGCAAGCTTTTGTGAATTGGGATCTGTGGCTGATAGGAGTATGCTTTCAGGGGCTTTGATTTACAGGTTAGTCCCAAATGAAATGCTTGGGTATGAGGTCTGGCTGCTGCTTGGATGAATTGACTTAGGGCATGTCTACACTACAAAGTTAACTTGACTTAATTTAAGTCAACATCTAGCCACCACAGTAATTAAGTTGGTCGGGCACTCAACCACGCTCATTGTCTCGGTAGAGTGTGTCCTCACTAGCAGTGGTTGCATCAATGCAGACAGCAGTGCACCCTGGATAGCTATCCCACAGTGCAACTAGCCACAAGGGTTTTTAGGAAGGGTTTGCAATGCCTCTTGGGACCAAAACATTGTCAAGGGGGTATGGGAACATGGTTTAACCTCCCATGATGCAATTTCCTCCCTCCCTCCCTCCCCGATATGAATGGCAAACAACCCATACTTTTACCCAGAGCCATCCCTAGGGGAAGGCGAACTGGGGCAACCTTCCTGGGCCCCGCACTTTGGGGGGGCCCACGGCAGCCACCCTGAATCGCCATATCTTAGGGACGGCTCTGTGTGTGTGTGTCATGGGGGGGCGTTAGGCCAGCCCAGGGGGAGTGGGATTAGGGTGTGGGGGGGTCAGGCTGGCCCAGGAGGTTAGGGGGGTGCCTGGCACTGACAGCAGGGGTCGGGCCCACACTCACCATCAGGAAGCGGCAGCAGTGACCCCAGCCTGCCCCGCTCCAGCCCGCCAGCTCCCAGCGTCACTCGGGGGAGGAAGCAGATGCCAGAAAGGGGCGGAGCGGGAGGGTGGGGGGGACGGGATGGAGTGGGGGCAGGGCCTGGGTTGTCCTGGGCCCTGCACCCCCCTAGGGACGGCCCTGCTTTTACCTGCCTTTTTTCAAAAGCTTGACTTAGCCATGCATGCGCCATAGCCTGAGAAACATGAACCCCACTCACCTGTGCACTCTTGTTGTGAGCATTACAAACACCTCAATTAGAAATTAATGGAGATATCCCATCTCCTAGAACTGGAAGGGACCTTGAAAGATCATCAAGTCCAGCCCCCTGCCTTCACTAGCAGGACCAAGTACTGATTTTTGCCCCAGATCCCCAAGTGGCCCCCTCAAGGATTGAACTCACAACCCTGGGTTTAGCAGGCCAATGCTCAAATCACTGAGCTATCCCTCCCCTGTGGTATTTCCAGGCCTGAGACAGGAGCTGCCGTGTGCAACATCATGATGTCCTTTAAGCAGTCCTGCTGCAAGCCATAGAATGAAACAATTCCCAGTTGCTCCTGGCAGTTGCACAACAGGTGAACCTGTTAGAGCACTGTTTCTGGTCCCAGGAAACAAGCACTGACTGGTGGGATCACATCATTATGCACTTATGTAATGATGAGCAGTGGCTGCAGAACTTTTGAGTGCGGAAGGCCACTTTCCAGGAACTTTGTGCAGCGCTTTCCCCAGCCCTGAAGCACAGCAACACTAAAATGAGATGTGCTCTGACAGGGGAGAAGCAACTGGCAATTGCTCTGTGGAAGCTTGCAACGCCATATTGCTACCAGTCAGTGTGGAATCAATTTGGAGTTGGTAAATCCACCATGGAAGCTGTTGTGATCCAAGTTTGCAGGGCCATTAATTGACTTCTGTTAAGAAGGATAGTGACTCTGGGAAACGTGCAGGACATAGTAGATGGTTTGCTGCAATGGGGTTCCCTAACTGTGGTGGAGTGATAGGAATATGCATGCCATCTATCTTAGCTCCAGACCACAGACTCTAGTTGCCAAAGAGTACAGAAACCAAAAAGGATACTTTTCAATGGTGTGGCAAGCACTGGTGGATCACGTGGGGCGTTTCACCGATATCAATGTGGGATGGTCAGAAAAGGTGCATGACGCACACATCTTTAGGAGCACAGGCCTGCTCAGAAAGCTGCAATCAGTTACTTTCTTTCCAGATCACAAAATAACCATTGATGATGTACAAATGTCAATAGTGATCCTGGGAGACCCAGCCTACCCCTTGTTCCCGTGGCTCATGAAGCCATACATCGGCTACTTGTACAGCAGTAAGGAGCTGTTCAACAACAGGCTGAACAAGTGCAGACTGGTGGTGGAATGCGCCTTTGGATGTTTAAAGGGTCGCTGGTGCAGTTTGCTTACTAGGTTAGACCTCAGTGAAAGCAATATCCCCATTGTTATCACTGCCTGCTGTGTGCTCCATAATAGCTGTAAGGCAAAGGGAGATAAGTTTATGCAGGGGTGGGATGGGGAAGTGGATAGGCTGGAAGCTACTTTTGAGCAGCCAGATACCAGGGCCATAAAATGAGCCCAACAAGGAGTTCTGTATTTCTGGGAGGCTTTGAAAACCCATTTCAATAGTGAGCCACAGTAATGTGCACCACTTATCTGTGTTGCGCCTTCCCATACCATCCCCTCCATCGCATCAGTTTCCCTGTACCTCTCCTCAACCCTCATGCTTGGAATAAATAAAGTGTTTCATTCTCAAAACATTGACTTTTTTGCACAAGAATAAAGAAATTGAAAGTCCAGGAAAATAATTCAACCTTGGGCAAATGGTGTGATAGATTTGGGAAGGGAGAATCCAAGTCGGATTGTCTGTGTAAGCACAGAAGTCTTGCCCATCAAAGGTCTTTGAATGGTTGCCTTTTGTTCTTAGTACCCTCCCCTAGTGCCTCCTGGGATACTGCTCTTCCCCTCTCCCCTGCGCCTCCTGGAATGTTTGGGGGAAAGGGATTGGGAATAGGGCAATGTTTGCAATCTGTTCTGCAGGAGCTGCAGAGGGAGTCTAGCCTCAAGCTCTTTTTCTTGAAGATCAGCCAGACACCTCAACATGACTGATTGGTCCTTCATAATCCACAGCATCTCATCCTGCCTGGCATTGTTATGCTCCAGGCATGCTCTCCTGCTATCCACATCTGTGTCCAGTTTTTCAGACAATGAAATCCTCCAGGCTCTTAGCTCCATGTCAGCTGTCCCAGAAGCATTCATTATCTCATTGAACGTGTTGTCACGTGTTCTCTTTTTCCATCTTCTAATCTGTGAAAGCCTCTGCACCAGTGTAAAGGCTGTGCTGAAGGCCAAGCTTTCCACTGCAAAGCACAAGGCAACCATTGTCTGTGCATACCCTGGGTCTAGCTCAAAGGTGCTATTTTAAAATCACTCCCCTTATTACCCTGAAGTGCAAGCCAGAACATAATCAGAATCCCTAGCTATTCAATTAACTGGTTTGCAGTTTCAGCCATGGTGAGTATGGCCCAGTGTCATGGGCGATGGGTCTTGTGCTGCAACTTGTGGGCAATCCACGTCAGAAGCACAGGTGGACAGTGCCCCCTCCCCTTGGCGACATGGATGGTGCTTGGAGACCAGGAACCACAGTTAAGCCTCCCAAACTGTGGTCTTCATCCACAGGGGTTCTGGGGGGTGGGGGTTGTGGCCATAAGAGAATACAGAACACACACACACACCCTAATGCTGCTGGTAGACTTGCAGATTCTGAGGTCAATGCCAATCCCTATCACCCAAACCCCTGGTATGTTAGGGAAACCATGGTTGAGGGACCCAGAAATCACCATGGGTGGGGAATCACATGCTCTATTGTTTGCAGTATGAACACTTGTAATGAAAACTTCCACCATCTCCCCTAGATGATCCTATGATATCAGTCTCCTGAGCGTAACAGAGCCAGCAAGGGAGCAGATGCTGCAAGTGTCTGGGTACAGACCTGGTCCTTATGCTGCTATGCTGTGTACTGCAATGATGCCAGCAGAGTTAATAGCGGAGTGGCATGGGAAAGTGTCCTGCAATGGAGGAAGAAATAAGGCAGCCCTCTCCAGAAATCTTCTGCAAAGGATTGCAGGAGTACCTCCAGAAAAGTTTTCTGGAGTTCACCAGGGAGGATTCCTGGGCCATCCCTGTGCACATAAACACTCTTTTTGGGGGGCACCCTCTGTATAGCTGGAATGGACACTGTGAATCAGATACCCACCACACCTCACTTTTTCTTCATATTGAACATAAAATGTAGGAGTGTGTAACCCCTACAGTTTGATTGGAATTGCATACTTACCAGAGGTGCTTTCCCTGGCATCGTGCTCGGCCACAATGCTGTCCTACAACCAGCTGGACTGATCTGGGGTTAAAAATAGCTCCTGTCTCTCAGGGAGAATGGATCCCCTGATTTCCTGTCTCCCATTCTCCTCTTCCTCATTCACAATGTCCTCCTAATTGTTGCTTGAGATGGCCCTGGACTCAGACTCCTGGGAGGTATCCACCCTGTGTTTAGGGGTAGAGATGGGGTCACCACTGAGAATCACATGCAGCTCAATATAGACATGGTATATTTGTGGTGCAGAACCAGAATCACTGTTTGCCTCGCTTGTCTTCTGGTACGCCTGCTGTAGTTCTTTAATTTTCATGCGGCATTGCTGCGTGTTCCTGGTGTAGCCCTTCTCCACCTTGCCCTGCATGATCTTTTCATAGATGTCAACATTTCTACGGCTAGACCAGAGCTGTGCTTGCACAGACACTTCTCCCCAGAACCCAATAAGATCCACTACCTCCTGTGTACTCCAGGCTGGAGCGCATTTGGGGCATTGAGTTTCCATGACTAGCCAGGCTACCGAGCTCTCCCCGCTAATCGAACAGGAAATGGAAATTCAAAAGTTCCTGGGGCTTTAAGAGGGAAGGGGCAGTTTCTTGTGTACCTGGCTGCTGTGCAGTGGAGTTGAAAACACTCTCCAGAGTGGTCACAGTGGAGCATTGTGGGAGGCCAATTCAGTTGACTTACACAACACTGTATCTACACTGCCTCTCTGTTGTCTTATCAGCATGAAGTTAAGCGCTACGCCTCTCATGGAGGTGGAGTAATTAAGTCAATGTAACAGATGAGTTAGGTGGGTGAAAGGGACCTGGGAGCGTAGAAACATACGTTATTAGGTTGATGTAAGGCAGCTTCCATTGACCTAAGTTTGTAGTGTAGACCAGGCCTTAAAGTTTTGGTAGCTCTGCCTGGACCACTGCGGCAGAAGAGGAGATGAAGCAGAAAAATTGGGTGGATTGTGATGCAACAGACAGACTGAAGTGATGGGGACAGACCAAGAATAGCAAACAATCTTAGCATCTTATGGATCCCAACTTAATATTCCCTGAAGTTCCATTCAGTGTATTAGATCTTAGATCTCAGTTTTCATAACTACTTCTGCAAAAAGGATTGTTCACGCATTTATTAAAGTTCTTGTGCAATGTTGCTCATGATGGGAAAATGGCTGTATTTTTTAAAAAATGAAATTGCATAAGATTGTGCTGCACTTGCAGGCATAAGTAAGTGGTAAGTGCACATGCAAAATTTAAAACCTATTTGAGTTCCTAACTGGTACAATTTGATTGACTAACTTCAGCAGATGGAGCACTAAATACTGTATACAGAACTCAAGAGCATTTGTTCAGATAAAACTTGTTAGCCTGTTTCCCTGATGATTTGCATACACAAAAAAATACTGATAATGCATTCTAGACAAACATCTCAAGTTGGTTTTAGAGATTGCTGTCCCAACCAAAAAAAAATCATATTCCAATATCAAACATTTTAGTCTCAAAAGGTAATGCAAAAACTTCCAAATGTCAAATAGAGAACAGCTCACCACAAAAATTACCTCATGAAAAAGTGATCCTATTAAAATATACTTCCTACCTTAATTAATTTTATTATTTAATCTCCTATATAAAAATACAGAAAACAAGTTCTGGGCATTGGACGAAAGAGTTCATAGTATCTAAACAAGATTTCCTCCCGTGGAGTCAGAGTTCTGAACTTTACAGAATATCACAGCAGTGCATATGTACTCTGTGCACCAAACCAACTATTTTAAAATACCACAGAGGCTTTTTAAAATATCTTGTTAAAGCCATAATTCTGCAAAAAATATTATTGTGCAACACAGTTATGCGATTGGCTTCTATGTTGTTCAAAAGAAGAAAGAAAATCAGATGAAGTAGAAGCCAAAACTCCAGAAAATTTATAGCAACTTTCTGTAGATGTCAAGCAAAGAGAAATAAAGCACAGGGCAGGACAATACCAAGCTACACTGTGTAGGGCTATCATAACAAACCGAGAGAATCATGTACGTCATTTGAAAACAGAGAAGATCAATTTACAGCTGGATCACTTCCCACTAAACAGCACACAGCGGGTACACAGAGGAAGCTGAGCTGCCTTTGAAGCACCACCTCTGTAATCTACAGAGGGCACTCTGAATTTGCACAACTAGAATGAGAGTAAGGAGTGCAAATTTTTGCAATTTAAAATTCCAGTTGTTTATACAAACAGCTTTCCATGGCCTCCTTCCACACATTTTGGATACATGGTATTCTTGTAGATACAAAGGCCCCCCCTTGAAAATGTACAATGTATGAAAGATTGATGTTAATTAATGGCCACAATTAAGCAAACGCCCATAGACTGCTCTCATGTCACTCACAGTACTCCACAGAATTCATACTGTTGTCGCATACATACTGTGTGTGTATAATGTCAGGGGCAGATTAATCTTTTGTGAGTCCTGGCACCCAGACCATTGCCCCGCCCCTTACTCCCCCCTGAGGCCCTGCCCACCACTCACATGGAGGGAGGGGGTGGAGAGGAACAAGTGGTGGGCAGGGCCTCAGGGGGAAGAGGGCGAGCAGGGCGGAGCCTTGGGGCAGAGCACAGGCAGAATGGGAGGTGGGGCCACAGTCTGGGAACCAGGGACCCTTCTGCATGTGGGCCCAGCGCCATGGCACCACTGTAAATCCAGCTCTGTATAATGTATATACTTATGTGCACGTTTATGGTGGGTATTAGGCACATATTCTTGTGGGCAATCTTTTCCCAGTCAGCCTTAAATACCAGCTCTGACTATTTTAAAGGAGTTTAAAAATGTTAAAGAAGACATTACCCTGTTGTTACATCTTTTATAGAAGAAGAAGGTACGAGATGGATTATATAAAAATGTTAGATTAGTGCTTAAGCATGGAATTGCTGTGGCTAACTTTTATGAGCCTTTTGCCTCATGATTAATGATTTGTGATTGATCCAACACCCACTGAATTCCATGAGAGTCTTTCCACTAACTTGAGTAGAAGTTGGATGAAGCTCTAAGAGCCCAGCCTTGCTCCCATCACAGTCAATGGGCAAAGCGCCATTGACTTTCTTTAGACAGAAAAAGGCCTAGAATGTTATAAATATTTCAAGATGAAATTATGTACTTGTGATAACCCACAGGATTTCTTTATAGCCACGCATAGAGCACAGTTGAGCCTAGTTCTGTGCCGTAGCTGGTAACAACACATTTTTAAAGCTCATGAAATACCAAATTACAGGTGGCAGATGGATTCACAACTACTGTGAGACAGTGTGAAATATTCATCAGAAAGTTAAAAACACTTGAATTGTGCCCTGTTCTGAGCTGGTGGATGCCCCATGAAAACATGCCATTGGCTCCATCTGTGTGTCAGGAGAAAGACCAGTCCAGCTTTTCCTGGTGCCTTTTTTGGTCTTGAAGCTGGATTTGTTGAGCTTCTCAGCATGATGGAAGTCTTAGTATTTCTTCTGGCGCTGATTAGCTGAGCCTACTCCCTATGCTTAAAACATGGCCTTTACTGACCCTCTTCTTTTTTTTCTCAGGTTTGTGGGAGAGAATCAATGTGCACCAAAAGACACAAATGGAGGAATGAGCCTGCCACTACCAAAGACACTGGATGGGGATAGAGGACTATCACTCCCCCGTTCTCCCAGAAATCAATCCATCGTGAGTCTTTGGAGCAAGGGTCTGTCTCAAGCCAGTTGTGAGGACAGTCCCACTTTTCTTGAGGAAAAGATAGAGTGATGGGCCTGGTATATGAACCAGAACAGAAGAGAACACTGAAATCTTCAAAGTAGGGTTAAGTAGGACTTACAGTGTACGTAGACCTTGTAGTCGCATTCTGCACTGGGGTGTATGTCACCCCTCGTTTGTTCACATTGTTCTCACTCCTTTACATAGCCCAGGACCACATCTAAACCACTATCCCATACTCCCTGCACTTACTTTAACATAACAAGGCCCATTCCTCATCCAAGGATCCCCAATTCTTGTACTCTTTGTCCTCACATCCTCCACTGACAGCTGCATTTACAGCCTGCTTTCCACACTCTGTGTTCACTGCTTCTCCCCAGCCATCCCCTTCTCTGCCAAAAATGGTTTGTGTATGTTTGTAAAATATATGTGTGTGTGATAGGGTGTACTCGCCCCACACTGGACAGGGAAGGGTAACCCTGCACTGTGAGCTGAGGAAGCCATGCCCCCTTGTCCCTGCTGGGCATGCTCCAACTGGAGCACCAGTATAAAAGGGAGCAGCTCAGCTCAGTCAGGGGTGGCCGCCGAGCAGGGAGGATGCATGTTGCCAGCTCCAGCCCGGAAGCTGCTGAAGCTCTGGATTATGAAGGCCAGACCCGCCGAGACCCAGGCTGTTACCCGGCTACCTGAGAACGCCCGAGGGAGAGCAGAGCCACAGAGAACTGTACTCGAGGTTGAGGAACCTGGAGCCACCCAGACTGCCACATCAAGAGACAATGTAGGAAGTAGCCCAAGGGAGACTATACACTGATCCAGTTGTAGTTCTGAGTGATAAGTCAGTGTGTTTTGGTAGGATCCCCAATGACTCCGTCATGAGTACACTCACCGCTTACAGGGCCTTCGCCTGGGACCCCAATGGAGTGGGGAGGGCCTGAGCCCCCTTATTCCAGCCCCCCATGTGATAGCCCATCCCCCCTGAAGACATTAAACTGCACCTATATTGACTCTGGCCATTAGGCCACCCAGTCCAGAGGGAGAGGGCATCAATATTGACTCCAGCCACTAGGCTACACAACCCTCTGAGAGGGGGCAACCATATTGAGTCTGGCCATTACACCGCAAAGCCCTGCAAGGGAGGGCAGCCAGATTGATTCAGACCACTAGGCCATACTGCTCTGAGGCCAATGGTGAGCTGTAACGCCCTCGCCCTGCCCCAAGAGGGTGACAGGGTGTACTTGCCCTGTGATAGTGAGTATTTTGTAAATAATACATTTTTCTCACCTTGCCTCTCCAACTCTCTCCCCTCCACTCAAAGGACACATCGCACAGATGGACACCATCCTACTTCTGTTTCTTCACAAAATGTTCTGAGAACAAAAATATCATGTGAAAGTGGCCTTGCATGATTTTTCCTCCTGAATCCATATAAAAAGTATCTATTGTCCTGCAGAGCTGCTTGTTTAGGGGCATGAAATCTCATGTGATAGAGTGGGGACCGTGTGTGTGTGTGTGTGTGTGCACACGCACAAAGTATCATGGGGGGAAAAGTATCCTTCCCTCCCTCACACAACTCCATCTGAACCATTATCATGTATATATGCCTGTCTAGAGTTCAACCACTGTGTACTGCTACAAACTGCAATGTCTGTGTGTTAGACTGACATGGTTTGAGCAGCTCTGAAAATTATAAACAGGAGTTTGAGCACATTCTGTGCCTCATCCCTATGGCCCAATTCCTGTCATCCATCAAGTATGTTTTAAAATAGTACACGTTTTTTGGTACTGCAAAGTCAACAGTGCTGGAAAGTTGGCAGGTATGCTTGTTTAAATAACGTTCCCAAGTAGTCTGTTGGCAGGTGTTTCCAGAAGACTTTTAGCACAATTCTTTGGATAGGATATGTGCCAATGTACATAGCAACAGGAAAAAAGTGTTTTCCTTTACCATAGTTGGGACACTGCAGTGTTTTAGATGCTAAACTGTATATTCATTTCAGGGGCTTATTTTGGCTTAGAATCTGTCACCCTACAATGGTAAAATACAACATATTCCTGCCTATATACCACTGGTGAGTTTCAGAATATGAGTAGGTTATCTTCTTAACAAGGAGCCAACAACATGTTCAAGTTCATATGTTGTCATCTGTGAGGTTTAATTCTTTCAAGAGTAGTTCTCCCTTACCTGGGTTGTAAAGTTTTCTGAACTTCATGATTAAATGCTGTTTTTATATCTGGCCCAAACATAAAAAGATAGGGGGAGGTGGGCTGGGAGGCCCTGCCTTCCTGGCTTTGATTTCTGTTATTGTTGAACCCAGCTTGCCTTAATTGAAACCTGTCCTGTAGATTTTAAAAAACACATAATCGGTTTTATAATCCTTCTGGCATTCTGTCCACTTCTTTTCATTGCTGCATATGTGTTCTAGCCCTAAGATTCTCTCTGCCTTATCAGGTGCTGTTGGATGCATTCAGGCTCGCTCTCTGACCCCAAAATAGAAACGGTACCTGGAACAATAAACAAAGATCAAAGGCTGAGGAAAACCGTAACTGAAGGATATGCTATTTTAGTATTTTAAAATTAAATCTTTTACTGTAATGTAGGCTATTTTGAGACCATAGGAGCAGCATATTTGCTTATTAAACAAGCACTTAATAGTTTAATATCAGGGCCTCGTGTAATCTGTAATTCTACAGGCATGGAATTTGCCACAGAATATGCCCCTTGCCACAGAACTGTGCTCCAGAATCTAAACTTTCATTTAAAAATAATATTTCTAAGCCAGGGTTATGAAGAAAAACATTTGAATCAAGTGTAGACCAATGCAGTTTTATTTACTGAGTTTGCAGACAGGTTGAAATAATAGCTCTAAGAGGACTAAACTGCTCCATTCCCCTCAGTGAAATCCTCATCATCTTCTCCTTAGCCCATCAACTGGGGTCAGGTTGTTGTGCAAGCATCTGCTATCTTCATCTGTCCAAGACAGCACTATGGCCCACCTCCGTCTAATCTTTTTTGATGAAATCCAACTTGGAATCTCAGATGACTATTGCAATAGTTAATGGTGTTGACATTTAATTTTAAAAGAAATCAAGTTACTGTGTGTGTTGCACAATCCCAGACTATGTTCCTCACCACCTTAGGCCCGGTCTACATTAGGAAGTGTTACCAGCATAACTATGTTAGTTCGGAGCACGAAAAAAAAATCACATCCCCAACTGGCATAGCTATGCTGGAAAAAACCCTAGTGTAGACACAGTTATATTGGCAAAAACTCCCTTGTGGTGTAGCCTGTTCTGTTCTGGGAACCGGTTTAAGCTGTATTGGGTGTGTCCACCAAAGGGTTTGCTGGTATAGCTCTACTTGTACATCTATACTGGTTAACCTTTTCCGAAACTTTCAGCTTTCCCACTGGCAACTTGACCACTTCTGTGTTGCATTGCCAATACAAAAACCTGAAAATATGGCCTAGCATAAAATAGAGTTTAATATCATCGTATGATTGTACGAATCCTTTTCATATTTCATTCAGTGAAAACCTACCTTTTTTCATTGAAATTAGCTGCCACATAATTTCCAGTCTGCAGCACTGGGATGACACAGAATCCAGGTGGCATGGCTGCAGAGGATATAGGGCCATGAAAATCACCTTTCGCCCTATATCCTGCCTGTGTAACTGACATCTAATGCATTGTGCTTGCTTGCCGTCCTGAGAGGAACATCTGATTAGCAAAGGGACGGGGCCTCTTCAGTGCATGGACATCTCTGAGAAACTCTGCTGGAGACACTGTGGCTGATTTTCAGAACTAATTTCAAAACTGTTTTGGTCATTTTATACGTGGCTATTTCACTTCCTCTTCTGTGCAGATTTTGCTTGGCTGGAAGGGAGGGGGCATTAGTTATTTATTTGTCTCACCATAGCATCTAGGAGCCCCACTCTTGAAACAGGACCCCATTATGTTAGGCACTGTACAGAAATACGGGGGGGGGGGAGGGGGAATATGGTCCCTGCCCCCAAAAATTTACAATCTAAGTATAAGACAAGAGATAACAGACGTGTGCAGAAAGAGGGGGCATGCAATAATGAGGTGGTATTGGTCAGCATGATAGGCAGTGATCTCAGCCAGACGTGACATGTTGGTGGGGACACATAGGGTGAAGTGTCCCATCCCTCTCACTCCCGCGCAGCTGCCTAGGTAGGGAGCAGAAGGGGCGGGGCCAGAGCTGAAGCAGAAGGGGCGGGGCTAGAGCCTCTTCCAGCTGCACTAGGACGCTGCCCGGTGCACTGCAGCAGCTGCCTGGGAGAGCGCCTGGCTGCGGTGGTGGCGGACTGCCTCCTGCCCAGGCTCAACTTCTGAAGACAGTGGCTGAGCGAGCTGGAGCTCCACCCCCAGCATGCTCGGAGTTGGCCCCTGCCCCGGAAGCTGAGACTGGGCAGGGAGCAGGTTGCCATTGCCACCCCACTCCAGCCAGGTTGTCTCCCAGGCAGCTGGCTACGCTGCACGAAGCAGCGACCTCCCTGCCCAGGCCTGGCTGCCAGGGAGAGCAGCCGAACATGCTCCGAGGAAGCCGGCACAGCAGGAGGACAGAGCGCCTCCCCCGCCCCCACATAGTTAATGGGTAGGGGGGAGAATGCGGGAGGTGGGGGCGAGGCAGGGAGGAGACATGTGGGGAGTCGTCTGTGATCTCAGCACACCTGCAGCCTAACTCTTGGCAAGCTTTTTGGAGGCATTGTGGTAAAGGAAGATACAGAGGTAGCTTTGTGAATGTTCTTGGGGAGCTCTCCCAGCCACGTAGGATTCTTCATAGTTGGGGCATTTGGCCTGTCTGACGATATTTAACTTTTTTATTTTTATTTTTTTTTGCATTTCTGGCCACTACCCTTCTTATAGATGTGTTCTTAATACATAGAGTTTAACTGAATCATTATTATTCCCACTTTAAAGATGGGGAACTGAGGCACAAAGAGATTAAGGGGCGTGTCCAAGGTCACACAGGAAATCAGTGGCATGTTCCAGAGTAGAAATCAGGTCTCTTAAATCCCAGGCCAGTGCTTTAACTACTAGACCAACCTTCTCATCTAACTTTTGTGCCTGTAAGAGTCAATCGTTCCAATACTCACAGAGGGTGAAATTCGCTGATGTGCTGGCACTTTGCACAGGGATGAAACTTACCCAATAAGCAAGTAAAAAGTGGAAGCAAATTCATGTAAACTTGTGTGACTATCTATGGAAATGTTTGTTTGTAAATTTGCCCTGCTGGACCATTTAGATCAATAATAGGGTGAAAAATACTAGAACTGTTGTTTTTTAAAAGTTTCATTCATAAGCATTCTCCTAGTGTAACCCATTTCCAGGGGTTGTGTATGTTCTACAGTGCTATGCATGAAAAGCCCTCCCCCTTCCCCGTTTTATTTTAAATATCCAAATGAATGTGAAAGACGCCTCGAAACTGGTTATTTGTCTTGCCTCAGAACAGGTGCATTCCGACTCTCACACTTTTGCTTTCCAGATCAGCCCCACAGCACTACATTCCTGAACCAGAGGATTCTTTCTCGTTCTTCATGTTGATGAAATCTTTGTCTTGTAGTTAATGGATTAAGACCACCACCAACACTCATTACCCATAGACCCAACGCCCTCCATTCAAGTCATTGTGAGTTTTGCCACTGACTTTTAGTGTGAGCAGAATTGATCCCATATAGACTACTGATCTACCATCAGGTGGTGGTGACATCTTTCCCTCACTACCAGCACAGGCCAGATTTAAGCTGCTGAACGGGTGCTGAAAAGCTCAGAACTACTTTATCAGTCTCCTTAGCCATCTGGTCCCCCAGAGAAAACATGCCCCACACCTCCTCCTCCAATCTTGAGGATTGGTCAGGCTGGGGCAGAGCTACTGTTCCCAGGACTGAGTGGCTTTTGCTTCCCTGTGAATTTGGGCCAGACACACAATCTCACCTTTCCTTCTAGAGTTGTATGCAATCTGCATCTATTGGGAGGAGTGGGGGGTGAAGTTGATTCTTCCTATTAGTAAGTGGTAGTGATTTTCTCTTTGTACTTTTTTCATGCAAATTAAAAAGCAACAGTCAATTTAAGAAACTTCACATAGTTGCTTCATCGTGGTTGGGTGTAGGAAGTGGAGCTTTGGAGGGAGCTGAGAATCTTTTGAGAGAAGGAATTTCTTGGGGTTTTGAATTCTTCACAGGACACTGATGTTTTCTCACAGATACTTTTTTAAAAGGAGAAGTATTCCTGGAAAGAGTTTCTCCCCCTAAACATCTGGATCTTTAAGAAACCCTGCCTGCAGGAGGCAAGGGTCTCGCCAAAAACTTTCTGTAAATATGGTAAAACAATGTTTGTTCTGAAGAATCTGACAAGTAAAATGGGGATGAATACATTGAGCAAAAGGGTGTATTGCCAAGCTCTCTGTGCTGTGATGGGGCGTGCACCCCACACCAGCCCTGATGGGGTTAATGAAGGCCTGAGAGGCCGATCAGGTTACCTGGTGTCACTCAGGAATGGGAAGGCCAAGGTTAATTAAGAGTGAAGACCAGCTGGGGCAGCATTATAAAGCCAGGAGGCTGAAAGCAGAAGGAGGCTGCTGGGGAAGGAGGCTTCAGGCACTCCCTGGGATGAGGGAGGTCATCGTGGACAAGGAGGAAGTCCAGGAGGAAAAGAATCCCTGAGATCCTGCCCTGAATAAGGAATCTAACAAGAGGTTTGGAGGGGATAAAGTAGCCACAGGGAGTAGAGTGGGCTCCTGCGATAAACCCAGAAACAGGCAAGGGAAGAGAAAGAGGCTATGTAGGAAGGAATCCAGGAAATAGCAACGGAAATGGGGACTGAGCAGACCTGGATTGCTGGTTATAGAGTCTCTGGGCTGGGCCCAGGTTCCCCTCCCAGCCACTTGTATAATGGCACAGAGCCCCGAGCTGGGGCTGGAGCTGAACACTATCCGGAGAAGGCATCTGGACTGTGAACTAAATGGGGTCTTCACCAGAGGGCAAGTTACCAGAAGAGAGACTATTGTAGAGAGCAGACGGGGCACTGGATGCTCTAAGAGCTAGTTTCCCAGAGCTAGACACAAGGAGGCACACTAGCAGTGAGACGAGAACCATGTTACATGGCCCTTGTGTTCGTCTGTGTACAGTCAGCTTGAGAAATTTGTGAGTATTTGTGAGCAGCAGCAGTATTGCTAGGTCACCAGTGGGAATGCAGTGTTAATGATCCTTTCAACTAAAAAGGAATTATTAAATCTTCTCATCTATTAGGAGTTTTATGAAAAAATGCACTACAGTGCAATAGCATCCTTCAGAAAAAAAATCACAAAAAGCTCTTGAGAGAAGAATGTGTTAGTCCTGGTTGAGTTCCCTTATGGATGGTCACCAGACTCCTGTGCTGGACCCAACCTTTGGATCCCATGTGTTTTTAAGCCTATTGGGTCTGAGTAACATCCAGGACTGTCTCCAAGTCCAGCCTCTGTCGCACTCCTGGGATAGAGACTTCCCCATCTACTACCCTGCAAGTCTTCCCAATATCTTAAGCACATCCTCCCTAGAGGGCCACCCTAGTCAGTATTCTGGATTGCTGCTTCACCTTTAGGGACCTCCTAAAGCAGAGGTGGGCAAACTACAGCCTGCGGGCCACATCTGGCCCACAGGACCGTCTTGCCTGGCCTCTGAGTTCCGGCCAGGGAGGCTAGCCCCCGGCCCTCCCTACTGTCCAGGGCCGGCTCCAGGCACCAGCCCACCAAGCACATGCTTGGGGCGGCGCCTGGAGGGGGGCGACGCGGTGGGGCACTCCGGCCCGAGAATGCGGCCGCGACTGGGCTCGCCGCCCTCCCCCCGGCGCTCTGGCCGCCAGGGAGAGCAGAGCCCCGGCCGGGCTCTCCTCCCTGCTCCCGGTGCTCTGGCTGCCGGGGAGAGCTGAGAGCCCCGGCCGGGCTCTCCGCCCTCCTCCCGGCGCTCTGGCCGCCGGGGGCTCTCCGCCCTGCTCCCAGCGCTCTGGCCGCCGGGGAGAGCGGAGCCGCGGCGGGCTCGTCGCCCTCCCCCCAGTGCTTTGGCCCGGTCGGGGATTGCGGGCCCGCAGCCGGGCTCAGCACCCTCCCCTGCCTAGGGCGGCAAAAAAGCCAGAGCCGGCCCTGCTATTGTCCCCCACAGCCTCAGTGTGCCACGCCGCCCGCGCTCTGGCCCGCCACTCCTGCTGGGCAGCGTGGCGGCGTGGCTGCCTCCAGCATGGTAAGGGGGCAGGGAGCAGGGGGTCCCGGGGGCAGTCAGAGGACAGGGAGCAGGGGGCAGCTGGATGGGGCGGAGGTTCTGGGGTGGGGGTCGGTCAGGGGACGGGGAACGGGGGCGGGGGTTGGAGAGGTGTGGGAGTCCCAGGGGGCCTGTCAGGGGGCGGGGGTGTGGATAGGGGTCAGGGCAGTTGGGGGGGGTTGGCTGGGGGTGGGGTCCCTGGGGGGCGGTTAGGGGTGGGGGGCCCCAGGCGGGGGCAGTCAGGGGACAAGGAGCGGGGGGGGGGTTGGATGGGTCAGAGGTTCTGAGGGGGGCAATCAGGGGGCGGGACGTGGGAGGGGCGGATAGGGGGCGGGGCCAGGCTGTTTGGGGAGGCACAGACTTCCCTACCCGGCCCTCCATACAGTTTTGCAACCCCGATGTGGCCCTTGGGCCAAAAAGTTTGCCCATACCTGTCCTAAAGCAAGGGACACACAGAACTTGCAAAAAAAATTGTAAAACCAATCACACTTTACACATAGACAGAGCATAGGAGATATACACATCTATGGAAAAATAACAAACCCCTGCATGCAAGACTCTCCCTCAGTATCCTCATCCCATTGGAGGGCCCTTTGGATCTGTTCAGATATGTGTTTCAGAAATATCCTAACAAATAAATTCACTATCCAGAGTGTTCTCAGAACTGGTGAATTTTAAGTGAATATTTGCAGAAAGCGAATTTTGTACTCATAAGCATTCATTAGTAACCTGTGTTTTAGAATTGTACTTATCCTGTCAGCGGCATTTCGGCGGAGGGACCTTCCTCCGCGGCAGCGACTGAGCTGCTGCCGAAGACTGTGGCGGGACTTCAGCCGCAGCTCCTTCGAATTGGGCCCTGCGGTGCCTAAAGCCGGCCCTGGGGCTCATCGTAAGGGCAATACACATTTCAAATCCTTCTTGCTCTTCGTTGCAAAGCCTCCCCTGTTGGTGGAAGCAGAATGGTTGTACCATCATGGCAGCATTCAACCTCTGTGAATCACAGTTGCCTTCCTCCTGGCAGGATTTGAATCTAGCCACTGAAGAAACAATCGTCTCATTCCTGGATGGCGTACGAAGAAAGAAAGGAAACCGTTTATCAGCAATACTGCATAATGGAGAGCCACTTCCTATTAATTACAAAAATAAAAATACAAAACTGTAACATAGGGATCCCTGAGCTGGCTGATTTGCTAATGTGGAACACTGGCTGGAAAAAGGATGATAATGTGGAACAGGAGGGCATGACTGCTGATCTAATTGAGAAAACATGCAGAAAATACCATGCAAAACACTGACCAAATGACTTCATGTGAACAGCAGGTTTCTTCTTCTGCAGCAGGCAGATTGTTCCCAAAAAACATTGTGCGCATCTGAGACGATACCTTTCTAATGGGTGAGGCAAATGTATAGTGTATCATAGACCAAAACCACGCAGTGTTTGTTTCCCATACTATAGCTGTCTCAGAGATACATAAGGCATAACTCCATTCTGGATGTGGAAGGGGACAAGGGTAACTCAGGCCTTGATCCTGCAGTTGGATCCATGAAAGTGAACCCCTAATCTATGTGAAGCCCCCTGAAGGATTCCGTAGGGTTCTGCATGGGCGCAGTGCTTCACTCGTGTGGGTTTGATTGCAAGATTGAGGCATACCTGTGACATTCATTGTTCACACAGTGCTTAAGGTGCTTGCAGGAGCTCTGTTTTACTCCGAGTCCTGTTCCTTCCAACTGGCTGCGCATAACAAGGAATTCTCAGATTCTCTCTCTGGGAAGTTCAGCCCTTAAAGGCACAGGCCCCTCAATGCCACACTACCCAATACTTATAATCCATTATTTTCTTTATTTTTCCCTCCACCTGTGCACTGAGGGTAGATGCGGCTTGCTTACTCTATGCCTTGGTACTGGCACAGAACTCCTTGTAATCTATCATCACTTACATTTCTTTTCTTTTCTGTTTTCAAGCTATCTACAAAATACCTTGGGCAAACTTGTCCAGGGTTGAAGGTGCTGTAGAACTGGGAGCAGAAGCTGGCCCTAATTAAACTTTTAAAATTATGTGTGTGTCTGGAAGTTGAAGAAACTGCTACATGGCCACATTCCACACCTTTGGTCCCTCACCTAATCCATTAGCTATATATTTGGGATTTTTTGGTTGTGTGTGGCAGGGCCGGCTCCAGGGTTTTGGCCGTCCCAAGCAGCCAAAACAAAACAAAACAAAAAAGCCGTGATCGTGATCTGCGGCAGCAATTCGGCGGGAGGTCCTTCACTCCCAGGTAGAGTGAGGGACCGTCCGCCGAATTGCCGCCGAATACCTGGATGTGCCGCCCCTCTCCGGAGCAGCCGCCCCAAGCACCTGCTTCAGAACTGATGCCTGGAGCCGGCCCTGGTGTGTGGTTGTCAGAACAAAAGGCTGTAAGTCAACCAGTCAAATAAAAGCCATGGTGCCAAGAAAAAAGCAGTAACATCTGCAGTAAACCTCCCCTTTTCTTTCCACCATAACAAAAATGTTTTTAACCATCGCATCTCCAGTAGGTGGTATAACCAATTTCTCCTGAAATGGAAAATAAGTGTATTTTGGGTGCTCTTATAAAATGGTGATATAATACAGCATGCCAAGTCCCTTATAGCTTCTGTGGACTATCTAAATGTTAATGTACTCTTCTAAATTCTGTCTCCCCACCTTTCCGTCTACACATTCTTCACCCTTTTGCTGTTATTGGCAGAAATGTGCATGTGACACGAGTTTATGATATGACTGAGAAACAAAACAGTTATTCTCTCTGTGTCTCTTGTTCTCTTGCTCCCTGTTGGCTCTCATGACTAGCTATCACAAAAAATAAATTCCAAAATGTGAGTCAGCAGTTATAGCCCTCCCAGGCCTAGAAATGAACATTTAAGTAGATAAGACCCTAGGACCCAGTTTCTATACACACGTAATTGTATGCCCAAATTTTGAGACCATGTTAAAGTGATCTGAAATTTTAGCCATTGTCCTGGCCCTGAATGATACAAAGCAGACTTAAAGCAGTGCTAGCCATCTGTTTGGGGAGTGCTCTATCTTTCTGCACCCTTATGTTGTGCCTGTATCATGGCATGTAAGCTCCTTACGATTCCTTATGACCAACAAGCAATAGCCGAGTCAGCCAAATAGATGAATCAATAATATCACTTCTCACAACAGGCACAAGCCACCTTGCTTTAGTGAAAAAGAACATAAGAACGGCTATACTGGGTCAGAGCAGTGATCCATCTAGCCCAGTGTCCTATCTTTGGACAGTGTCCAGTGCCAGATGCTTCAGAGGGAATGAACAGAACAGGGCAATTTATCAAGTGATCCATCTCCTGTCATCCAGTCCCAGCTTCTGGCAGTCAGAGGTTTAAGGAAATGCAGAGCATGGGGTTGTGACCCTGGCCTTATTGGCTAATAGCCATTGATCTACCTAACCTCCATGAATTTATCTAATTCTTTTTTGAACCCAGTTGGTCTTCACAACATTCTCTGGCAAGGAGTTCCACAGGTTGCCTGCGTGTTGTGTGAAGAAGTACTTCCTTATGTTTGTTTTAAACGTGCCGCCTATTAATATCATTGGGTGATGCCTGCTTCTTGTGTTACATGAAGGGGTAAATAACACTTTTTCTCTGCACCATTCTTCTCTCTCATCATAGAATCATAGAAGATGAAGGTTGGAAGAGACCTTAGGGGCTCATCTAGTCCAGCCCCCTGCTCAAAGCAGGACCAACCCCAACTAAATCATCCCAGCCAGGGCTTTATCAAGCCTGATCTTAAAAACCTCTAAGGATGGAGATTCCACCACCTCCCTAGGTAACCCATTCCAGTGCTTCACCACCCTCCTAGTGAAAAAGTTTTTCCTAATATCCAATCTAGACCTCCCCCACTGCAACTTGAGACCATTGCTCCTTGTTCGGTCATCTGCCACCATTGAGAACAGCCAAGCGCCGTCTTTTTTGGAACACCCTTTCAGGTAGTTGAAGGCTGCTATCAAATCCCCCCTCACTCTTCTCTTCTGCAGACTAAATAAACGCAGGTCCCTCAGCCTCTCCTAACAAGTCATGTGCCCCACCCCCCAATCATGTTCGTTGCCCTTTGCTGGACTCTCTCCAATTTGTCCACATCCTTTCTGTAGTGGGAGGCCCAAAACTGGACGCAGTACACCAGATATGGCCTCACCAGTGCCGAATAGAGGGGAATAATCACCTCCCTCGATCTGCTGGCAATGCTCCTACTAATGCAGCCCAATATGCTGTTAGCCTTCTTGGCAACAAAGGCAGACTGTTGACTCATATCCAGCTTCCCGTCCACTGTAATCCCCAGGTCCTTTTCTGCAGAACTCCCGCTTAGCCAGTTGGTCCCCAGCCTGTAGCATGCATGGGGACCGACTCACCCCCTTGCTCATCTCTTTTCTAAACTGAACAGTCCCAGTCTTCTTCATCTCTTCTCATACGGAAGCTGTTCCGTACCTTTAATCATTTTTGCTGCCCCTCTCTGTACTTTTTCAAGTTATAATATATCTTTTTTGAGATAGGGTGACCAGAATTGCACTCAGTGTTCAAGGTGTGGGCATGGATTTATATAGTGGCATTATGAAGAAAATCCTGATTGGACCAATTTGTTTAACTGAAGTATGACAAGCATATATACACTAGTGGCCAGTGCTAGCTGTGGGCAAAAATATTATTATTTTTGCCCACAGCTGACTCAGAAATGTCTTGTGGTTTTAAGAGCTGTAAGGTGTCTAGATGCTATGACAGTGGGCGCAATCCAAGTGGGGGGAGAGAGAGAGAGTGCATAGGCAGACCTACATACTAGTCTGACATTGTGAAATTAGACCTTGTTGTTTCCGTGTGTTTCACTGGAGTATATGCTGGCATACATTTGGTCAGGTGTATTTGTTCAGTCAGTCATTTTCTTAACATATTTTTTCACCAAGGCAGCATTTCTGTATAACTTCCAGGCTGGGGTGGGGGAGGGCGAGTTAGCTTTAACAAAGATTTTAAATATCTGACCAGATCATGCTGCTGGTCTAGTCCCTCCGGCTTTTACCTTCAGTGAACCACAGAAAAGACAACGTAAGAGGTAAAGGGTAGGTTGGATGTCTATCTCTTTCTATCCTGCACATAAGAAACATACAGTACATATTAAAAAATTATTCTGAATAATAGTACCACCCGGAATATTGGAGCTATAATAATATACAGTTCTTGGCAAAATAGCATGCTGGATCCACAGTCCAGATATAATTATCTTGCATCGTAAATTTCATTTTCCCATTAGGCCCCGTTTTTTCACTCTTCCATGCTGGAAATATGCCAGGTACCTTAATATAGGGTTGAAATCTTAATCCTAGTTTTATTAGGTCTATGAAACCCATATGTATTGTGCTATATGGGAATTAATCCCAGGTGACTGTTGGTGAACTGATGTCTCTAGTTGTCAAGTATTAGTCTCCTTAAAGTAAGCGTGTGATTTAGGTGGTTTTCTTGTTTATACTGAACACTCTGTTACATTTTAATGAGATAAAGACAAATGGGATGCTTGGCCTTAATCAGTTCAAATGCTAGTATTTCCTAACCCACATCATCAAGATAGTCTCACAGCTGCTCAGGCTTGTTCCAATAAGCTTTAAAACAATAATGAAAAGGTTTATAAATGAGAGACAAGGTAGGTGAGGTAATAACTTCATTGGACCATCTTCTTTTGGTGGCAAGTACAAGCTTTCAAGCTTCAAAGAGTTCTTCTTCAAGTCTGTCAGCTCTGTGAAGCTCTGTGTACTAGAAGATGGTCTAGTAAAAGATATTACCTCACCAACCTTGTCTCTCTCATATCCTGGGACCAACACAGCTACAACAACACTGCAAACAAGGTATAAGAATAGTGGAAACCAACATGAGATTAGAGGCAACAGGCCCCAGTGTGTCCTAAATTAAACCTGTTGTAACTCTAGTCTCTTCATGGGGGTAACTCATGTCAGAATTTGGCCTATTGAACTGTTTTGGAGAAAATAATGCTAAAATGCGGGGGTGGGGGTGATTCTGTCTTTGTTTGCTCCTCTCTCTCTTAAAGGACATGTCTACATTGTCCCATGTCATTTTAATTTCGGTCTTTGGGAATAGGATTGTGTGGTGCAGAGCTGACAAAGAAATTCATGGTTTCTCAAATCTCAGACAACTTTTAAAAAGGAGGACTATGTTACTGCAACCTGGGTACTTTTCATTTACACAAGCAGTGACCACAAGGGGGAGTTACAGAACAGCAGGCTAATGCGTGCTGCAATTCACACCCTTGCAGTCACACCGTATAGACCATCTATTTCGCTCAAACTCAGTTACAGTTAAACTCTGCCCACAGGGGCAAAAGTAAATCCTGTTGCCCTCCTGCAGCAGAGAGAGGGAGATTTTGGATGACTTCACAGGATGTGCAGAACCCAGAATGGCATGGAGCCCAGGTTTACGGGGATTCCCTACCTGCTTGTGCAAGGATGAATGAGGAACAGGGAGGGGAGGAGGGGGGGCAAAAGAAGATCTGTTTGCCTGATGAGGTGGTAGGGCTCTGGAGGCTGCTCCAGACATTGGGCTGGCCTGGCCACTGTAGAGTGAGGCTGCTGTTGCTTCATGGCTTGTAGCGGAAGATTCCTTCCCCCAACACCAGGGAGTTCTCCAATGCCTGGCTGAGCAGCTGGGAGAGGATATTGCCTCAGTGGAGAGAAAGTAGAGAATTCTTTCAGGCGACTTTCACTCCTCTTCTTTACTGATCACAGCTCTCCGCCCCCAAGGAATACAGCAGTAATGGAGGGGAAAGAGAAGAGAAATCGCCTCTGTCCTGGGAGAGGAAGATCAAGGAGCAACCCTTGCATTGTGATTTTTGCTGTAGATGATCCAGCAGGGAAGATAGAGGTATCAGGCCAGTCTTGCTACTTCTGTTTCACCTTGAAAGTGAAAGTAGGGCCTCCCAGAGGCTGTACCAGAGCTGCCAACTCCCTCTGCCACTACACTGAAGACGTGCCACCACTCCTGCAGTGCGGGATGGAGATCTTTTACTACATAGGCCTTCTACTGTTACAGTGACATTCTGCTTGCAGGGTGAAATTCAGCCCTGTGAAAAGGCCATCTACAAGGCTGAGGCCCGAAGTGGTGCACAGGACTTGTTCTGGCTCTCTGCATTGTACCTCCAGTGGCAATTTTGGGGGGGGGGGGGGGGGGGAGGCATAAAAAGATTCCATTGTATATTGGTTCCCTTCATTATAATTATTACTCATCCCTCCTCTTCTCCGGCCTATCCCTAAAGAGACAAAGATGAACAGAATTTAAATTGTTGAGGGATTTTGAATCTGCCAGGTTTGAGAGAATTCACAGTTCCCCAGGTGGGTTGCTTACACCTTGTTTTATTTCGCAGACTACCTGGCTTTATTTCCAGATTTGATTTTCTAGGAGATAAACAATCTTTAATATTTTGCTAGAAAAGCTGATTGAATGAGCTGAACAGAAGAATCAGGAGTGTTAATCAGAGGCCACTCTACTTATAGGCAAGCGAGGCAGCTGCCTAGAGTGGCAGATTTGGCCCACAGACTGGGCTAAACCTGAGTGGCATTGTGATCCCCTGTGCCATGTCACAACATCACTCACTCAGGTTTGGCCTCGCTTTCCATCTATCACAACAGAGGGGAGGCTGGGCCAAATTGAAGTGGTATGGGAGGCAGCCTACGGAAGTGTTGCCTACGGCAGCAGATTGCCTTGAGTGGCCTCTGGTATTAACGAGAATAAATGGGGCTTCTTTTTTAAAGCTCCAGTCATGCCTGTGTTGGCAACAAAGTGTGCCAAGGGGAGCTGCTTGTGAGGGATAATAAGGATATAGTGTACCAGTATTATCCTGTTATTCCTGTCACAGGATTACTGTACTGTGACTGTTCATTCACTGAATCCCATTGTAATTTGTAATACAGTGTCAGATAGTGGAATGTGAATCTCGCTCAGATTAAATATCTCTAAAGGCCATGCCTTTCAGATACAGAGTTTTAATGGCGTACTGGTATTTTCTGAAATGGAGAGTATGTCTGGAAATAATAGTTTCCCCCTTAAAATAACAGATGCTTGGTGACCTTTCCCCATGGGAAGTAAAAATCTGACACCAATAAGAATTTCTGTAAATGTGGTGAACTGTGCTGTTTAAAGAAAGTGATAATTAAAATGGAAAGGAATTTATTAAGAAATAGTTTCTCTTGCCAAGTTTTCTGCCTCTTGTCAACATCGTTTTACAGTCAGCCTGGGAAATTTGTGGGTGTTTGCTAGCAGCAGCAGAATTGCCAAATTTCAGACAGGTATCTACCCATTTTAGCCTAACATTCTACCTTGGCCAATATTTGATGCTGCAAATTAAGGCAAAATTCTTCAGAATGCATTTAGCCAAATGTACATGTGTTGTGTGTGAGAGAGAATTCCTTCCTGATTCTTGCATTGATCAGCTTACACCCTGAAGCATATGATTTGATATCTTAATGTGCATAACTAAAGTTATTTTTGGTAATACAATTATCAAAATCTATTCAAGCTCTATTCAAAATCTAGCCACAGTATTTAATGCAAAGACCTCCTGTGGAAATGAATGAATTTAACAGGCTGACAACATGCCTCAGTAAAGCAGCATTTCATGTTATTTGTTTCATTGTTTGACGTCTTGTTGAGGTATTATGAGACATTAAAAAGCAAAAGCTCTCCAGTGGAGACATGAAATCAAGCTTCTTTTTTTGGGTGGGGTTGGGGGTGGGAAAGCGGCTTATCACTCTTCATCAGATATTTTAAAGGCCAGAAATATATCTTTGGTTCAAGCTCAGTGCTATACTCCTTATTCCTTGATATATATTGTCTTCTAGTGAAAGGCAAATATGAGGAGGTTGAAAGAATTTTCTTTGAACAAACTATAACAAATCACCATGGATCAGACAAATACTGCTGAGGCTAGAAAACAATATTCTGATGAAAACAGAGAAACAGACTACAGTGGGAAAAAAATCTCACTGTTGCTTTGATTTCTATAGACAGTTTTTGAAACCAGCCTCTGAACTCTCAAAATTCCTTTACGGGATAAACTATAAAACAGCTTTCTCTCTTTTTTAGAGCAGGTTCCTCAGTTCCACTGATAATGGTTAAGAATCGCCTCCATCTCTTCATCTGCACCCACTAAAGTGCTGGGTAAGATAATGCAGTAAAGAAATCTCTGTGCCATTGTTGTCCATTAATTGGAAATATTTTAAACGTCAGGTCACAAAGTGGTTTGCAGCATTTTGCACAGCTGGAGAAGGAGTCATAAAACAGAAAGGGCAGCAGCTGTGCAATTTCAAAGAATTACTGAGAAAGGAATTTTGGAAATGTAACACAAGTATTTTCAGCTCCCCATCATCTGTCCTTTCTCTCTCTTGTGCCTACGCATGTTGAAACATTAAAAACATTACAGAGACTATGTATCTCTAGTGTCCAGTATAAGTTTCCCGGCATTTAGAAAATTGAGGGTTTTTTCATCTTTATATGGTGGATTTCCCAGCTCTGGTTTAGGTGCTAAATTAAGAACCCAAAAGACATCAGGGGCTTGATTCAAAAGGAAATTTAGGGGCCTAAATCCAACATAAATCTGGGGCCAGATCTGGTAGATGTGCTTTGAGCTCACCTAACATACACAAAAGGCTGCTGAGGAGAAGGTTCCCCCTTAAACTTAACAGCACTTGTGAGAGATCTCTACTTTGCCTGATTTGGAACAGGACCTGGAACCCAGGTCTCCCGCCTCCCTTGTGAGCATCCTGACCACTGGGCTACAGGCTATTCTGTGGTGGGCCTTTCTCAATCTGTCCTGTGGAAGTTGTTCCACTTTGGCCCAACAAATATTGAATTATTTATACAAAGAGAATGAAAGTGACTGTGTTGTGAGATAGGGCTGACCTGGTTTAGGCACCTAAATCCAGGAGAGGGTTCACAGCTGTGAATCCTGAGTGGAGGCAGGCACCTCTTTCTAGGGTGACCAGATCACCCAAGTCAAATATCGGGACACGGGGGGGGGGGGGGGGTAGCGGGGGGGGGGGGCAAAAACAAAAAAAACACCCTTCCTCCACAAGCGCTGGAGGGAGGCCCGGGAGACGCAGGGGAAGCGCGGGGCCAGAGTGAGTGAGAGTCCGGCCTGGCCCCAAGCAGGCAGGACACAGTCGGGAGTAGGGTAGGGAGAGTAGGGGGATGGCCCACAGGGCCAGGCGGCGGCTGTTCTCCCCTCCTGGGCAGCAGGACTTGGGAGCAGCCGCTGCTGCAGCTCCCACTGCCGCGGAGGGAGGAAGCGGCCGATGGCCAAGCTCGGTGGCTGCGGCTCTGGCGCCCGGGCCCGAATCCCCCGAGCCTGGGCCCGCCATGGGATTGCACTAGCTGGGCAGCAGCCCAGACATGACTGGTCAGGGGCTGGGCGCAGCGTGCGCGCTGCTGGGTCCCCGCAGCAGGCCCGGGCTTGGGGGGTTCGGGCCCAGGCGCCAGAGTCGCAGCCGCCAAGCTTGGCCATCAGCTGCTTCCTCCCCCACAGCAGTGGGAGTGCAGCAGCGGCTGCTCCCGCGTCCCACTGCCCAGGGAGAGAGAACAGCCGCCTGTCCCTCTACTCTCCCTACCGCCCGACTGAGTCCTGCCTGCACTCAGGGCCAGGCCGGACTCTCGCTCACCCCGGCCCCGTGCTTCCCCCGCGTCTCCGGGGCCTCCCTCCAGCGCTTGTGGAGGGAGGAGGAATGGTGAGCCTGGGGAAGAGGCGGGGATTCGGGAAGGGAGCCAATGGGCGGAGTAGGGGGCGGAGTCAGGGGGGGGGGGCAAGCAATTCCGGGCTCCGGAGCATTTCCTTGTTTGTCCAGTGTCCCGACCGCACATCAGTCGGGACGCGGGACAAACAAGGAAATATCGGGACACTCCCGATAAAATCGGGACGTCTGGTCACCCTACCTCCCTCTGGACCAGAGTTAGGCTCCTACCTCCCTTTGAGGAGTGGGACCTACCCCCTGCATCTCTCCTCAGCAATTCCTATTAGCTAGCCTAAGCGGCTCTCCACTCAGCATGCTGCTTCTGTGAATCCCTGTTTTAGGCACCTACTCTCCTCATGCATTGCATGGGGAGCCTGGATGCCTAACTCAGGGTTGTGAATTCCACTAGCAACAGGTGTCTAAATTCCCTTGTGAATCCAGCTTCAGATGCAAGGTGGGTATGTCTCTTAAATCCTATAGTTCAGTTCACTCTAGTAACCAAGACCTGGTCTACACTACAAGTTTAGGTCGAATTTAGCAGCGTTAAATCGAATTAACCCTGCACCCGTCCACACAACGAAGCCATTTACTTCTACACAAAGGGCTCTTAAAATCGATTTCTGTACTCCTCCCCGACGAGGGGAGTAGCACCGAAATCGACATTTCCGGTTCGAATTAGGGTTAGTGTGGGCGAAATTTGACGGTATTGGCCTCTAGGAGCTATCCCACAGTGCACCATGTGACAGCTCTGGACAGCAATCTGAACTCGGATGCACTGGCCAGGTAGACAGGAAAAGCCCCGCGAACTTTTGAATTTCATTTCCTGTTTGCCCAGCGTGGAGAGCAAAGGTGACCATGCAGAGCTCATCAGCACAGGTAACCATGCAGTCCAAGAATCGAAAAAGAGCACCAGCATGGACCGTACTGCATCTGATCGCTGTATGGGGAGAGGATTCTGTGCTAGCAGAACTACATTCCAAAAGACAAAATGCCAAAACATTTGAAAAAATCTCCAAGGGCATGATGGAGAGAGGCCACCAACAGGGACTCATATCAGTACCGCGTGAAAGTTAAGGAGCTCAGACATGCGTACCAGAAAACCAAAGAAGCAAACGGAAGGTCCGGAGCAGAGCCGCAGACATACCGCTTCTATGCTGAGCTGCATGCAATTCAAGGGGGGGTGGCCACCACCCCCTCCCCGACTGTGGATTCCGAGGAGGGGGTACTCTCAGCCATGCCTGAGAATTTTGCGGATGGGGACGAGCAGGAGGAGGAGGATGAGCTTGCGGAGAGCACACAGCACTCCATTCTCCCCAACAGCCAGGATCTTTTTCTCAGCCTGACTGAAGTACCCTCCCACCTCTCCCAAGGCGGTATCCCTGACAATGAAGCCATGGAGGGGACCTCTGGTGAAAGTACCTTTGTAAATATAAAACATGGTTTAAAAGCAAGCGTTTTTTAATGAATAATTTGCCCTGAGAACTTGGGATGCATTCTCGGCCAGTACAGCTACTGGAAAAGTCTGTTAACATCTCTGGGGATGGAGCGGAAATCCTCCAGGGACATCTCCATGAAGCTCTCCTGGAGGTACTCCAAAAGCCTTTGCAGAAGGTTTCTGGGTAGTGCAGCCTTATTCCATCCTCCATGGTAGGACACTTTACCACACTATGCTAATAGCAAGTAATCTGGTATCATTGCATGACAAAGCCTGGCAGCATATGGTCCCGGTGTTTGCTGGCATTCAAGCAACATCCGTTCTTTATCTCACTGTGTTATCCTCAGGAGAGTGATATCGTTCATGGTAACTTGGTTGAAATATGGGAATTTAATTAAGGGGACAGAGGTGGCCGTTCCTACTGGGCTGTTTGCCTGTGGCTGAAAAGAAATCCTTCCCTGCAGTTAGCCAAACAGGGGGCGGGGGCATTGGCGCTGAGCTTTTCGCGTTTGGCTAGCAGGGATCTTCCCTGATACCAGCCATGCGGTGGGGGGAGGGGTAAAGCAATCATCCCAGAGAATTGGATGGGGGGAGGGTTAGTTTGGTTTCTGCTGCTGCACGTTAACACGAAAACCACAGCACTCAATGGGCTTTGCTTGGTATGGGAAAGGAGGGTGCTGCTTTTATGAAGGTTGCAGAAGCCGAAAGACAATGGCTTACCATGGCCGCATGCAAGCCGAATTCTGTTGCCCAGCCCTGCATCTGTGATCTCTAACACCAAAGCCGCAGGCACTCAATATTAAGATGCAAAATGCGACCTTGTACTGAAATCACATGTACTATGTAATGTGAATACCGCTGTTCACCATGAAAGAGTATAAGCATTGTTCTGTAAAATGTATCTTTTTAAATACTTCTCTCCCTTTTTTCCCTCCCTCACGCAGCTGCAAATTTTTCAAGCTTCCCTCCTCTGTCCCGAAGGCTATCTCAGATAAGGCGGTGAAAAAAACGCACACGAGATTAAATGTTCTCAGAGATCATGCAATCGACCTGCGATGAAAGAGCTCATCTGAATGAGTAGAAGTACATGGTATCAAAGTACAGGAAAGCTGCCAATGAACGTGAGGACAGGAAGGACCAACGTGAGGACAGGAGGGACGCTCGAGATGAGAGGTGGCAGCAGGAAGATCAGAGGAGGCAGGATGCAATGCTGGGGCTGCTGCATGATCAAACGGACATGCTCCAGTGTCTGGTGGAGCTTCAGGAACTGAAGCAAGGTCACAGAGTGCCACTGCAGCCCTATATAACAGTGCACCCTGCCAGTCCACCCCAGTGGACAGCCCAAGCAAAAGGCTGTCATTATTTTAAACTTTTGAAGTGGCCTTTTCCTTCCCTCCTCTCCTCCCAAACCCCACCCGGGCTACCTTGTCAGTTCTCTCCCTCTTTTTATAATCAATTAATAAAGAATACATGATTTTTAAACGATAGTGACTTTATTTCCTTTGAAAGCAAGCTGTGATCGAAGAGGAGGGTGGGTTGCTTACAGGGAATGAGTCAATCAAGGGGGCGGGTTTTCATCAAGGAGAAACAAACAGAACTTTCACACCGTAGCCTGGCCAGTCATGAAACTGGTTTTCAAAGCTTCTCTGATGCGCAGCACTTCCTGGTGTGCTCTTCTAATCACCCTGGTGTCTGGCTGCACGTAATCAGCTGCCAGGTGATTTGCCTCAACCTCTCACTCCACCATAAAGGTCTCCCCCTTACTCTCACAGAGATTGTGGAGCACACAGCAAGCAGCAATAACAATGGGAATATTGGTTTGGCTGAGGTCTGAGAGAGTCAGTAAAGTGTGTCAGCAACCCTTTAAACATCCAAATGCACATTCTACCACCATTCTGCACTTGCTCAGCCTGTAGTTGAACAGCTCCTGACTACTGTCCAGGCTGCCTGTGTATGGCTTCATGAGCCATGGCATTAAGGGGTAGGCTGGGTCCCCAAGGATAACTATAGGCATGTCAACATCCCCAATGGTTATTTTCTGGTCTGGGAAGTAAATCTCTTGCTGCAGCCATTTAAACAGATTAGTGTTCCTGAAGACACGAGCATCATGAACCCTTCCTGGCCATCCCACATTGATGTTGGTGAAACGTCCCTAGTGATCCACCAGTGCTTGCAGCACCGTTGAAAAGTACCCTTTGTGGTTTATGTATTGGCTGCCCTGGTGCTCCAGTGCCAAGATTTGACAGAATTCTGTGTCCATGTCCATGTCCACCTGGTTAAAGAATTCAACTTTGAATTGTTGTTTGGGGTCTCTTATGGGATTATCCCGTGCCTCGTAATCAAAATGTCGTCTTCTTCGGTGACTCTTGTATTCTTGAATGGGCGGGAAAATAGCTTCATTGTGAAGTTCCTCTGCCAACTTCTGTGCACTCTTCAGAACGTTTTGAAATCCCTCATCTGACCAGTAAGACTGTAGGTATAACTTTGCTTTGTCCAGTTGTTCCATTGCACCAGATATATCAAGGTCAACAGCTTGGAGTCTCTTGCTGATGTAAGCAGAGTCAGGATGAGCTCTACCCTGACATCTGGTGATGAATTATGGCGAGTGTGGAAAAGAACTCCAGGGGCTGATCTGGTTTGCATAGGCACACCCACTCGCCTGGCATGAAACAACAGCAACTCAAAGTGGTTACTTTGGCTGGTGTGGGATCCCCAGTTTCTCTGTTATTGGGGCAGGAAGAATAAAGTTTTGTTACCTTGATTCTGTGAATCAAGGCCAGTGGAACTGTTGTATGACAGAAGGACTGAGTGAGTCCTTCACCATTACCTAAGTAGCACTTGCTTGACAAGGGGCATGGGTTACAAAACCCAGTGAAGGGGGGAGAGGATGTGAACAGGTATTTATATCTGATGGTATGGGCCCTCTTTGAGACACCAATTGCACTACCTCCTCTCTCCACTGTTGAATGTCAGAGCTAACTTTGATTCCATTAGGAGTCTATTTACAGGCTGCTGAGCTGAATTCACTTTGGGCCAATGGTGCACTAGCACTGGGGCTCCCCTACTATGAGCTGAAATCAATAAGAGCTGAAATCATAAAAGAGCTAAAGTTATTATGAGCTGAGATCACTGAGACTGTGTTAACTAGTGGGGGAGCCTGAAGCTATATTGCTAAGCGGCTGGCGGAGCCGCTAGCAGAGTGGAGCCTCACGGACGGTTGGAGCTGAGCGACTCACAGGTCAGTGAGCAGGGTGGAGTGGCTGGAGAAGCAGCGAGCAGAGCGGAGCCTTGTGGGAGCGGCCCAAGGAATGGCTGAAGTGGAGCAGAGCTGAGCGGCTCACAGGTCGGTGAGCGGAGGAGAGTGGAGCAGCTGCCAGAGCAGTTTGTGGATGGCGGGAGCGGCTCACGGGACAGCTGGTGGAGTGGAGTGGCTCGTGGAGAAGGCTGCGTCGGAACCCCACGGAGAGACAGCCGGTCGGCCTCGGATCACGTAAGGTGCCCTTAACACCCTGCGTGCCTCCCCCACCCCACCCCGGCTTGAACTCTGGGGCTGCACTGACCAGGGACAGAGACTTTGGGGGGTCGTTGGACTTTTGGGACTTTGGTGATCCTTGGGTTGCTGGACCCAAGAGACTCTGGTGGGGTTGTTGGACTTTTGGGACTTTGGCGATCCTTGTGTTGCTGGACCCAAGAGACTTTGGGGTTGTTGGACTTTGGGACTTTGGTGATTCTTGGGTTGCTGGTTTCAAGAACCAAAGGGAAAGGACACAGCCCAACTTGCTGGGGTGGGTTTTTTGCTCATGAAGCCTGTTTGTGGTGTTTTTCCAATTTAATGCTGATGTTGTTTACCTCATGTTATTAAACATTTTCTGTTACACTCAGACTCCGTGCTTGCGAGAGGGGAAGTATTGCCTCTTAGAGGCGCCCAGAGGGTGGTATGTAATTGTCCCAGGTCACTGGGTGGGGGCTCGAGCCGGTTTTGCATTGTGTTATTGAAACGGAACCCCTAGATACAGAACCCGGCCCTTGTTGCTGCCAACTTAGATGGGCAGAAGGGTTACACTTACAACATTTATTTCAAACAGTATGTCATGCCACAACACTAAGCACACAGAAATTTGAAGTGATGTATGTTTCTGGTGATATCATTTCCCTCTGCCACTGTTCTCCCATGAACAGTTCCTGTCATAGCATTATCCTCCATAATGGTAACTATGGCATCATCTATCTTCTTAATTTGGTGTTTGATAGACTTTATCACCTCCACTTGACTTTCCCATCGTGTGGCACTTAATGGTTTCAGTGTCAGAGAGGATGTTCCGAGATGTTGCTTCAAAATTTGCCATTGATGAGTTGATGCAGAGAAAAATACATAGATGCTTTCAATTACATTAAAAAATTCAGCAGCCTCACTAGAAGCTGATGCTGCATCACTGACCACCAAGTTCAATGAATGAGAACTGCATGGGACAAAAAAAGCTAAAGTGTTTAACTCTCGGATCCGTGTCTGCATTCCTCTGTTCTTTCCTCTCATGTTGGCACAATTATCGTAGCCCTGACCTTTCATGTCAGCTATCACAATTCGCGTATCTTCCAGCTTTTTAAGAAGCACATTTGTCATACCAGCTCCTGTAGTATCATCAATGTCAATACATTCTAGAAAATGCTCTCTGATAGTCACCATTGCAGGGACGTTTTCACTAGGTTCTGTTGTTGTTACAAAATGCACCATGCTTTCTGTTATTCCCTCTCACCTTTTCTCCTGCCTGCCTGTTATGTCTCTTGTGCACTCCTTCCTCCAGCACAGCACTCCACCATCTCTGTGCATCTAGAGCAGAGAGAATACATAAGAACCAGCAGCAGACACAATTTTCTACACTCTGGGTCCTAGTGATACCCCCACAGTCTGGCACCTGAGGCGACCGCCTCAGTTTGCCTCACAGTAAGGCCAGCCCTGAGTCATAATCTGCTTCTTTGTTTCCCCCAGATCTGGGGTTGCGGGGAGTATCTTGTACTAGTCCTATATCTAGTGCAGCAGCACACTTGCCTGGGCATGCTGATACCCCTGTACTGGCCTATGAGTTAAGGAAATAGAGCCATGGTTTTACCCCTCCCCTCCCATATGTGTGAAAGGGGATGTAGCAGCCCATGGAGGCTGCGTTCCCATGGTATAGATAACTGGTGCAGGGGATAAAGGGATACCTTATGTTCTCTGACTCCCTTGCATAAGCACACAGGACAGGCCACAATCTGTCCCTTAATGATTATATTATAAAGAAACTTCGGGTCAAATTTTCCGAAGGACTCAGCACTCCCAACCAGGACCAGATTCTCAGAGGAGCTCAGCTGCTGTTCAGGCACCTAAATTAGTGACCTAATATTCAAAAAAGTTTGGCCAGATTTTCAAAAGTGCTCTGCACCCAGCGGCTCCTGTTGTTTTCAGTAGAAGCCGTTAGGTGCTGAGTTTTTTTGTGATTTGTTTTTAAATTCTGGCCACTTAATTTAGGTTCCTAAATTGGAGGTGAGATTGCTTGAAAATCTGGCCACAGTTGTAGGTGCTGAACACTTTTGAAAATCTGGCACTGTGGAGGGGGTTGATCTTGCAAGGTGCTGAGCACCTCCTGTGAGGTGCTCAGTGCCTGGGGTGAGCTGCTGAGCCTGGGGCCTGAGTGTGTTCAGCATTTCTATAGAATTTTATTAGCTTGTTTGTAAAACATATAAAGTGAAATCCTAGCCCTACTGAAGTCAATGGGAGTTTTGCCATTGTATATCAAACTCGGTAGAATAGTGCCTAGAGAACCCAATCAATTTTCTACAATTTTCACCTCTATTAAATTCCATAGACCTTTTCCAGAAGGGCACAAGGAATGAAGAGGGAAAAATGTATTTTAAAGCAAAAGGAACATCCGGCTTTCAGGTCTTTGATTTCTAAGCTTTTCCTTTTGTTGTCTCTCTTTTCTCTTTACAAACACCTCCATCGGAAATAAATTTCTTTTCGTCACAAAACTAATTTTGTGTTGTGATTAAACAAAATCTGGGCAACATGCCTAAAATTTTCTTTCTGCAAACTTCATATGACCAAAACTTACAAAAACACTCATGAAAAGTGAAGAAAAATGGTTGTCAAAACAGTAGAAGCAAAATTGTGCATAGCAGTATGGAAATAATCAATGCCTCCTTCAGTGAAGTACACCTACCAAGCTTCTTGAAAAATTCAACAGTTCACCCAGTCCTCGAGAAGCCCACACTTGACTATGAAGAGCTCTCAAATTATCATTCTGTCTCCAACCACCTGTTCCTGAGACAAATAACTGAGAAAGTAGTAAGTTCCAAGCTCCAAAGACATGTGACATCCGCCAACATCCTGCATGGCTCACAATCAGGGTTCAGACCAGAGCCCAGCACAGATGGCTTCAGCTCTACAAGATGACCTCCTCCCGGCCATGGACATGCTCACACTCTGTAGCCTTTGACACAGTGGACCACAAGGTACTGCTAACCTGCCTATGTCACATAGCAGTAGTAGCTGGCCCAGCACAATGGCTTCAATCAATTCTCTCCTGTCGAACTCAGAGAGTGGTAATGGGTATCTGTTCCTCTTCCCCGAAGGCCTTCACCCGCAAGATCTCTTTGTGAGCCATACTATCAACACTTCTTTTCAATATCATTGGGAGAGATAGTGAAATTCCATGGCCTTCACTGCCAACAATATGCTGATGACACAACTGTATATCTCATCCTCAACTGATACAGCCACCTCCACTACTAAAATGTCAGAATGCCAACAGGAAATTAGCTCTTAGATGAAGAGCAGCTGACTCAGGCTGAATCCAGTCAAGACTGGAGTGATGGTCAAAAAGAGGAAATGCTTCAAAGAGCTGGCCAAGACGTTGTCTCCACCTTCCATTAAGGATGTACAACCGCCCACCCCAATTCGCCAATGTGGTGGGAAGCCTAAGGGTCCTGTTTGACTCTTCACTGAACTTGGATGTTTCCAGAAATGCCTTTGTTCATCTCCAGCGTGCTAGGAAACTTCATTGCTTCCTCCAAGACAAGGACCTGGCCACAGTGATCCATCATATGTCACCTCTAGGCAGGATTACTGTCACTGAAGCTGGATGTGAGGATGATGCACAGGCTCCAGTTGGTACAAAAAGTGGCTACCTGCCTTCTCCATGGCTTAGGCTGTGCTCAAGTCCTGTGCTCAAGGCCCTCCACTGGCTCCCAGTCAGCTTCCAATGCCAGTTTAAGGCCTGGGTCCTAATTTTCAAACTAGCACTTCCTGCTGAAGCTGCTCAGCAGCTCCCCTGCTGGCCACCCGCTACATCTCAGGAAAGGAAGGAATAGCTCTGGCAAGTTCCCTTGCCTGCATCTCTGCCATGCTATGGGAACCTGAGGAGAGCAGGATAAGAGTACAGATGTCTCTGTCCAAGCCTAAGAAAGTAGTTGATATATTGATTGTGATTAGAGCTGGTTTCTTGACTAGAGCTGGTCAGAGAATGAGAACATTTTTTGCAAAAACTTTCATGAAAAATGTGTCCCTTTTTTCCATAGTAAACTTGAAATTTGAGATTTTTTTGACCAGCTCCTTTCTTGACCTTTCTGAAATAATATGTTCAGTTCTGAAGAGGCTGGAGGCCACTGCTTTGGGGCTCAGACAACTTGATCAAATTTAATTACAATGCTCATTCTCTCACAATCAACCTTCCTCAGAGCTAATTTTCCCTACCCTGTGTGACCCATGACACTTTAACAGTGAGCAATACTATTGATTATCCAGAGATTCTGTCTCCTATAAGTAGCTGCAAAATGTTTAAGATAATTTTTAGGCCTTTGTGATTCTCTTTTTGTGGTTTGTGGTTTCATTTTTTACTCTCCAACCTGCCCTCAATTTTATTTATCTCGATCTTAAAGGAGGCGATGGACTTTTTAAGAATGTTGATTTTAAAATGAAGAGATTCCAGAAGTTCTTTCACTAATTCCTCTTTCAGTGAAGTGTGATGATGACAAAGCTTTTATGAATGCTGCTGTAATTATAATCCAGGCAATGATTTTCATGACTGCTAATTCTCAGTCAGCGCAGGGAGCTATAGATTTATTCCTATTGTTATTTGTGCTGGATCTCAAACAATATTAAATTGTTTTAACACAAACTTATTTTGCCCCTTAAATTTGCAATTATTATGGCATCTATTATGTTATATTTTGGATGTGACAGCAAAATTGTTCGAATTGGTCAGGGAAAGGTAACTATTTTGATTTGAAAATGTTAAAAATGAAAACATTGAAGGGCATCATGGAAGAGGGAGGGAATCATAGAAATGTAGGGCTGGAAGGGACCTTGGAAAATCAAGTCCAGTCCCCTGTGTTGAGGCAGGGCCAAGTAAACCTAGACCTTCCTGACAGGTGTTTGTCCAACCTGTTCTTAAAAACCTCCAACTATGTGGATTCCACATTCTCCCTTGGAAGCCTATTCCTCCATCTTTATAATTAGAAAGTTTTTCCTAGTACGTAACCTAAATCTCCCTTGCTGTAGATTAAACCCATTTCTTCTTGTTCTGCCTTCAGTGGACATGGAAAGCAATTGATCACAGTCCTCTTTATAAAGGTCCTTCAGTTGTCTTTTCTCAAGACTAAATGTGCCAATTTTTTTTAAAAATCTTTCCTCCTAGATCAGGTTTTCTAAACCCTTTATCTAAAACCTTTATCATTTTTGTTGCTCTTCTCTGGACTTTCTCCAAGTTATCCACATCTTTCCTAAAGTGTGGCAGCCAGAATTGGACACAGTGCTCCAGCTGAGACCTCACCAGTGCCAAGTAGAGGAAGAAAATTACCTCCCATCTCTTATATGGATCACTCCTGTTAATATACCCAGAATATTAGGCTATTTTGCAATTGTGTCACACTGTTGACAATTTGTGATTCACTTTAACCCGCAGATCCTTATCAGCAGTACTATGACCTAGCCAATTACTTCTCATTTTGTAGTTGCACATTTAATTTTTCCTTCCCAAGTGTAGTGCTTTACACTTGTGTTTATTGAATTACATCTTATTGATTTCAGACCAATTCTCCAATTTGTCAACATCATTTTGAATTCTAATTCTGTCATTCAAAGTGCCTGCAAACCCTCCCAGCTTATATGCTGGGATTTTATAAGCATATTTTATAAGCATATTTATAAGCATATATAAGCATAAAATCTGCAGATTTTATAAGCATATTCTTCACTCCATTATCCAACACATTCATGAAAATATAGAATAGTACTGGACCCATGACTGACCCCTATAGAACCCCACTTGATATGTCCTCCCAGTTCGACAGAGAACCACTGATAACTACTCTTCTGAGTATGGTCTTTCAACCAGTTGTGCACCCACCTTATAGTAATTTCATCTAGACCCTAGGTTTCTTATGAGAATGCCATGTGGAACTCTGTCAAAAGCCTGACTAAAATCAAGAGATATCATGTCTACTGCTTCCCCCTATCCCAGGGGTCTGCAACCTTTCAGAAGTGGTGTGCCGAGTCTTCATTTATTCACTTTAATTTAAGGTTTTGCGTGCCAGTAATACATTTTAACATTTTTAGAAGGTCTCTTTCTATAAGTCTGTAATATATAACTAAACTATTGTTGTATGTGAAATAAATAAGGTTTTTAAAATGTTTAAGACGTTTCATTTAAAATTAAATTAAAATGCAGAGCCCCCCTGGACCCGGGCAGAGTGAGTGCCACTGAAAATCAGTTCGCGTGCCGCCTTCGGCACACGTGCCATAGGTTGCCTACCCCCGCCCTATCCACTAGACCAGCAACCTTATCAAAGAAGGAAATTAGGGTGGTTTGCCATGATTTGTTCTGGAAAAATCTACACTGGTTCTTATCCGTAATCCTACTATTCTCTAGGTGCCTACACATTTATTGTTTAATAATTTGTTCCAGTATCTTTGCAGATATGAAAGTTAGGCAAATTGGCATATAATTCTCTGGACCCTCTTTGTTCTCCTTTTTAACAATAGGTTCTATGTTTGCCCTTCTCCAGTTTTCTGGGACCTCACCTGTCCTCCATGACTTCTCAAAGATAATGCTAATGGTTCCAAGAATGCTTCAGCTAGTTCTGTAAGTAAACTAAGATGAATTTTATCAGGTACTTCCAACTGAATACAGCTAACTTATCTAAGAATTCTTTAACCTCTTCTTTCCCTATTTTGGCTTGTGTTCCTTCTCTGTTGATGTTAATATTAATTATGTTGTGTCTGGTCACCATTAACCTTTCTATTCAAGACTGATATAAAATAGTCATTAATTATCTCAATCTACTTGATGTCATAGTTATTAGCTCTCCTTCCCTGCTAAGAAGAGGACCTACACTTTCCTTCATCTTTCTCTTGTTTCTAATGTATTTAAAGCACCTTACCTTTATGTCCCTTACTAATTGTAATTCATTTTGTGCCTTCGCCTTTCTGATTTTTCCATACATGCTTCTGCTAGCCTTTTGTACTCATCCTTAGCAATTTATCCATGTTTCCAATTTTTGTAGGATTCACTTTTGATTTTCAAATATTGGCCTCCTACTTGCCTTCCTATCTTTCCTTCATATTGGGATAGCTTACAGTTGTGCCTTGAATATTGTCTCTTTGAGAAATTCTCTTCTGAATTCCTTTATCGCTTGATTTTTTTTCCTGTGGGACCTTACCTACAAGTTCTTTGAGTTTGTTAAAGTCTGCTGTTTTGAAGTCCATTGTCCTTATTCTGATTCTCTCACTCCTTGCTTTCCTTCCAGCTTGCATTTTAAAATGTTGAAAGATTAATAGGGTTATTTTGACAAGTAACTAAATCCAAGGGAGAATAGGTCAAACCACTGTAAAAAGTGGGGTATTCATATGGTAGCAAAGAATGTATCTGACATACAAAGATATACTATCAAACATGCACATTATTCTTTGGAAAAACATAATATAAAGTGTGTGCAGTAGAATCCAGGGAGGCCAATGGGAAATGAGGATACTCAGACTCTCACTGCATTAGGCCCTACATCTTTGTGTCCTGTAAGAAGTAACGCATGGAAAGGACAGTTTTCAGTTCAGCAATATGACCAGCTGTTGACAGGGGTTACAGTTGGGGAGAATGGTCAGATTGGGTACTGGGGTTTAAGTCAATGTAATCGTTCAGAAAATTGTATTACAACAAAATCCTTCATACCCACCACACTGAAATGACAGTAAACAACTGGATCTACCCAGTCCCTGTACTTCCTAAGTAAGTATTATTATTATTTACTATTTGTACTATCGTAGTGTGTTAGGTGCTGTGTAAGTTAGAACAATGAGACAGTCCCCACCCAAGGGAGCTTACGATCTCAGTCCTACAAGGCTGTAATCCTGTCCATTTCTCTTTGCTTCAGCTGGAGGGAGAGAGCAAAATTTGTGAAAATGAGAGAGATAAGGAAGCACTGTGAAGGTGGGGGGGCTAAAAAAAGAGGGGAAATAAGCCAAGAGGAATGGCCAAAGGAACCTCTCCTTTCCAGCATGCATGAGCTAATGAGGGAAGAGCATTCCACCACAGAACATCCACTAGATGCGGGATAAAACTTATCCAGCATCTAGCAGAATGTGGCCTTGGCCCATGACTAAGGTTCCTAGGCACTACGGTCATACAAATACATAATAGTAATAGTAATAATAATGAAAGAAATAGGAGAGCCTTACATTTCAGCCATTTTTATGACCATAATTGTCAGTTTCACTCTGCTGCTCCTCTCACTCACTTTAACAGAGTCATGGAGTTTAAGGACAGAAAATCATCTAGTCTGATCTCATGTCTATTACAAGCCATGAATTTCACCCAGTTACTATTGTTCTGAGCCCAACAGATTGTGTTTCATTAACGCATAGTTTGTGTTTGGTTAAAGCATGTCCTACAAAATAGCATCCAGTCTTGATCTGAAGAGATCAAGATGGAGAATCTCCCACTTCTGTTGGTAGTTTGTGCCAATGGTCAGTTACGCTCCCTGTTAAAAATGTGTGCCTAATTTCTAATCTGAATTTGCCTGGCTTCAGCTTCCAGCCATTGGTTCTTGTTATGTCTTTCTCTGCTAGATGAAAGAGCCTTTTAGTACCTGGTATTTTCTCCCCATGTTGTGCTTACATGTTGTATTTACTTACACATTGTAATCAGTTCACCTCTAAATTTGTGTTCTTCTCAGTCTCATTCCTGTGGTGACTTGTTAGTTGGGCTTAAGCTTGGCATTAGCCTATTTCAGAGTGCCTGCTTAGGGGTTTGTATTGGTTTGGCTAAATCAATTGTGAAAGTGATTTTAATTAAACAGATCCAAGTTTTGTGTGTTATCTAGCACATGTAGGCCCTGCTTCTTGATTGGGGGACTCTAGATGCTACTGCAATACAAACAATACATAATACTTGATGTGGGACCATGGGCGAGTCACTCCTCTCACCGCCTCTGTTTCCCCCTCACCCTTTATCCTGTCTTTTAGCCTGTAATCTTTTCAGGACAGGAATTGCCTTTCTGTATGTGTCTGTACAGCACCTACCACAGTGGGCCGGATCTGAGTTTGGCTGTCTATGTTCTACTATAATAGTAATTATAATTGGTAAAAAGTCTACATTGTAAACAAAGAAACACAGCTACTGTTTGGTCTCAGAGCATAGATCTTAAATGGATCAAATTGCCAATGACAGTGGGAAACATCCCAGCTCCAGTGCTGTGTTTATCACCCCACATCCAATCAGCTAACCATGCCTTCTAAAATTGAATGCTGTTACTTTAATTGGATCTGAACAACATTAACAAGAAAAAAATGAACAAAGTAATCAAGTTAACCTGGCAAAGGGGTCTGTTATTTACAACTATATGTAGCCCCACTTGATTCTTTGATTTAGTCTCCAGCTTTAATTCCAATTACAACTACTTCTAACTGACAAGTCTTTTGAACTCTGCCACACAAAAAAAGTCACCATAGTTCTTAAAGTTCCACACAGAACCGGCTCCAGGGTTTTTGCCGCCCCAAGCAGCAGGAAAAAAAAAAAAAAGCCACGATCGTGATCGGCGAAAGCTCCACTGCGTTGCTTTCTTCTTCGGCGGCAATTCAGCGGCAGGTCCCTCGGTCCCTCTTGGAGGGAAGGACCTGCCCCCGAATTGCCACCGAAGAGCCCCGACGTGCCGCCCCTTCCACTTGGCCGCCCCAAGCACCTGTTTGCTCAGCTGGTGCCTGGAGCCGGCCCTGGTTCCACACATTGGAAGTGCTACTAAGGCCTGATCTACACTTAAAATTAAGCTACAGTTGACATAGCTACAGTGCTCAGGGGTGTGAAAAATCTATAGCTATGCTAATGTCTGGTATAGATACAGCTAGGTCAATGGAAGACCTAGCTACCATCACTAGAATCATTGAACCATGGGGAGGTTGTGTTCCTAAAGCAAATGAAAAAAACCCTTCCCTCACTGTAGGCTGCATCTACATAACAGGGTTATGTTGATGTAGTTATACTGCTGTAATTGCTGAAGAGTAGGAATGGCCTAAGACTTACTAAGCCAAATAATTAAATGAAAGACTATAAAATTGTATTTTTATTGAAAAAATATCTCATTTTGAACATTTTAATCAGAACTTCCTTTTTTCCATTTTTTTCCCCAGGAAAATCTGAACATGAAACATTTTTGTTTTTCTGGTTTTCCCTCTTTCCTTTCCCTCCCCACTCTCCCTTTTCAGTAGCAAAATGGAAAAAGAAAAAAGGTGGGCTGGACAAAAAGAGGAAAGGAAAAACTGATCATTATCTAGACTGAAATTTTCAAGAGAAATTTTTAATGAAAAATTTGAGTAAATGAGACATTGTTCCCTTTCAAAACAAGCAAAATGGAAATGATTCTGAAATTGTTCACAAAAAAATCTTTACCAGTTTTCAACCTGCTCTAATTTAATAGATTAGGAGAATTTCTCAAGGAATAGAAGACTAAACTGGTTAGCACAATAGATCCTATAATACACTTTCCGTGAAAAAGCACAGTTCTGTTGAAAGTCCAGTTAGATATAGTGATTTTGAATTTGGAAAATGGAGGGTGATTATCAAGGAAGATATTCATATGGAGCAGTTAAACTTCAATAGGGCAGAGGAGAAACCTCACATAGGTGAGCTAGCCACTGTCACAGACACCCAAGACATGAAGGAAGCAACCAGTTAAGACCCTTATTAGATCCTCATGTTTTTTTGATGTCATGAGTTAATTAGCTGATGCCCCGTTTTTCAGTGTCCTGTATGCCCGATTTAGATATAAGCAGAAATAACAGGACAAAGAGAGTTCATTGCTAACCACGTGTAATGCCCCTCAAGGGAAAGGAAGAGTCTTCACTCACTGTTTGGTGTTCATTCAACCCAAAAAATTCTTCAAAAGTAAGGATGAGACCAATGCATGGTTTTGTGAACTACATATTAGTGTTAGGAGCTACTATGGCAGAACCTAAAGAACTACACACCATGTGCCAAACTCTAGAAAACAGAGGCCAAGTTAAATCCAGAGCATGCATCATCTGCGCTGCTGAAGTATTTGGAACATTCCTTTACCAAAGGAGGTCAAACGTAGCCCTGCAAAAGTATCAGCAAAATCACTGAAACCAATGACCTGGAAGAAAACATAAAATCATCACAGATAAATTTTTCAGATGACACAAAAATCAGTGGAGTGGTAAATAAGGAAGAGGACATTGATACAGAGCAATCTGGATTGCTTGTGCCCAGTTTACCGAGCAAACAATATGCATTTCAGTATGGCTACATGTAAATGTGTACCTCTAGAAACAAAGAATGAAGGCTATATTTACGGATAGGGACACTATCCTGGGAAGCAGTGATTCTGAAAAAGATTTGGGGTCATGGTGGATAATTAGCTGAACATGAACTCCCAGTGTGAGGCTGTGGCCAAAAGTGCTAATGAGGTCCTCGGATGCATAAACAGGGGAATCTTGAGTAGGAGTAGAAAGGTTGTTTTTCCTCTATATTTGGCACAGGTGTGACTGCTGATGGAATACTGTGTCCAGTTCTGGTGTCCATAACTCAAGAAGTATGTTGAAAAATTGGAGAGGTCCAGAGAAGAGCCATGAGAATGATAAAAGGATTAGAAAATCTGCCTTATTGTGATAGACACAAAGAGCTCAATCTATTTAGTTTAACAAAGAGAAGGTGGAGGGGTGACTTGATTACAGTCTATAAGTATCTACATGGGGAACAAATATTTAGTAATGGGCTGTTCTATCTAGCTGAGAAAGATATAACACAATCCAGTGGCTGGAAGTTGAAGCTAGACAAATTCTGACTAGAAATAATGTGTAAATATTTAACCATGAGAAAAATTAACCATTGGAACAACTTACCAGGGGTCATGATGGATTTTCCATCATGAGCCATTTTTATATCAAGATTGGATTTTTTTTTCTAAAAGATAAGCTCTGGGTATTATTTTGGAGAAGTTCTATGGCCTGTGTTATACAGTAGGTCAGACTACGTGGTTACCATGATCCCTTCTGGCCTTGGAATTGTTCTCCTGAGTCCCAGTCCGGTGCTCTAGCCACTTGGCCACATTCACTCCCATGAGGGCACCAGGGTATCATGCTGAAGTAGAAAAGATATTGGGGGATGGTGATTTATCTTGCCAAATTTCTACCACATCTTGCAGAAATGTCAGCACCACTAAGAAATCTAAAGGAAGACTGGAAAGATGCAGCCTTCACCAATATGAAGTGCTCAACTGCTGATGCAGATACATCGGTACACTAGGACAGAAATAAAGTAGCAGCAGTTCAGATGGATGCATCCAAATGAGGACTTGAGGGGCTGTAACTGACGAAAGAGAAGCCAGTTCTTCATGCACCTGGATTCGCACACCATAGAAATAATTTGTCTGTGGATCAAAAAAGAGATGTATGCAGTTGGGTTTGGCTGTGAGCACTTTCAATATGTATTTAGGTATGTGGAAGGTTACAGGAGAGTCTGACCAGTAACTTTTGGAGACAATTGTGAAAAAAAACCTACCCCTCAGAGCCTCACCGCCAGCTTTACAAAGAATGAAATTGCGCCTGCAGAAATACAATGTGGCTAAACACAGATCAGGAAAAGATATTGCAGTTGCTGTTCCCCTGAATAGATACTTTCTGGCTGGCATGACAATATGGGGAAGTCATTTGTCACATGTGGCAGACAAGAAAATTACAGAACTAATGGTTGCAACTAAGCAAGATTCCAGGTGACCTGCAGTGCTGGCAATATCATTGCTGGTTGGTCAAAAGAAAAAGTCTGAAAATGTTGTTTAAGTCTGTGATTCTCAACCAGGAGTACACGTACCACTGGGTGAGGGAGCGGGGGGTCAAAAAGAGGTCTTCCAGGGACACTCAACTCATCTAGATCAGTGATTCTCAACCTGGGGGTTGCAGTCCCTGGGAGGTCACGGTACAGGTTATGGGGGATCTCAAGAGCAGGGTCAGCATTAGGGGGTGGCAAGCAGGGCAACTGCCCACGGCCCCCACGCTACATGCTTCAGCCTCACTGCCTGGGGGGCAGGCTTCAGACAAGGCTCACAAGTGAAAAACAGGCCCAAGTATCTCACTGAAATATAAGTACAATATTTATATTCCAATCAATTTATTTTATAATTATATGATAAAAATGAGAAAGGAAACATTTGTTCAGTAATAGTGTGCACTGATACGTTTGTATTTTTATGTCTGATTTTGTAAGCAAGTAACTTTTAAGTGAGGTGAAAAGTGGGATCTGCAAGACAAATCAGACTCCTAAAAGGGGTACAGTAGTCTGGAAAGGTTGAGAACCACTGGTTTAAGCTACGAGTGAGAGAATTCATGATATTCTGTGAAGATCTAATAGTTATGGATTATTTGATTTTTTTAAAGGTGAAAGATTTGTTGTTCTAAGGTGACTAATCAGAAATTACAAGATTGTTCAGAACACCTGAGAGTGGAGCTGCGCAAATAATGGATTTTTCAGTTTGCCAGCAATTCTGAAAAAAAACTTGTCTTGGGTCAAACCAAAAACCAATTTTTCTAAAAAAAATTTCAGCAAATCAAAATGTAGAAATAAAATAATTTTGGTTTAAACAAAGTTTCGTGGTGACAAAATAGAAATATTTTGTTTTGATTTTTACTGCTTTTAAACTTTTAATTGTTTTTTTTTAAATAACGTTAAAAGGAATTTTCAAATGAAGAGTTACTTTGAACCAAAAAATCAAAACGTTTCATTTCAGAAGTGAAATATTTTGATTTTTTGGAATATTTTTAGGATTTCTTTCCGAATGGAAATAATTTGCTGAAACTGACACACATTCACAAAATGGTTCAATGTTGCCAAATCTATATTTTTTGCTGAAAATTTGGCTGAAAAATGTCACCGTGCTGTACACGGAGTAGAAAAGTGCAAGTACAGGGCAAGAGATTTGCTGTTATGTCTTGTTATTAAAGACACAATGAAGAACAGGCTGACTGGTCCAAATATTAGAAAAGGAACACGAAAGCCTTAACTCTTCTCCAGAAAGTAAAGACTGTGTGCGCATAAAATCTTGATGGTAAACTGCAGCTTGGCACTTGCAAAGCCAGATTAAACTCATAAGAACATAAGAATGTCCATACTGGGTCAGACCAAAGGTCCATCTAGCCCAGTATCCTGTCTTCTGACAGTGGGCAATGCCAGGTGCCCCAAAGGGAATGAACAGAACTGGTAATCATCAAGTGATCCATCCCCTGTCACCCATTCCCAGCTTCTGGCAAAAACTCAGAGTTCCAATTTGTTGCAGTCAGGGAGTGCAGGAAAATTTGGACATAAGATACAGGATTTAAATCACACAAAATTAATCCAGTTGGTCTTGATTGTCACTCAAGAAGTTCCATTTCTGGCCAGATACCAGTTTTGTTCAACAAAAAGGACTAGAACACTTTTAAACATACCTATACATTTGTTGGCAGAGTCCACAGAAAAACCAAGGCACGTAGTATTTTATCTCTGCTGATCACCTGAACAGTTGAAATACTAATTGCACTAAAAATATTCATAAATTTAAACAATGCATTTCTGAAATTTTGCTTTGAGTAGATCTTGAGTTTATGGTTACAGTAAACTTGATACATTTTCTTCTTTGGTAAGAAGGGTTGTGTCATAATATAGAGACTTGCCAGATGGTGCAATTACAGACTTGCTTACTAGTTCTGTTGATCAGAATGTATAAGCTGTTCATGCTTGAAGACATGCTTATTGTCAGCTGTGGGGCATTTCTTTTTAGTTTATCACCAATAAAGATTGTTTTCCCTGCTTTAATTTCTCTAAGCAACATATTTAGGTATGGCTGCTGCTTATAGGTTTTGCCCATGCAATTAAACAAAATATTACAATGTGCCAAAACATTACACTATGAAATCTCATAATTTAACTCTATAAAAACATCTTTGCATGATGAAAGATTATTTTTCCAGTTGCTTTGCAGGTCTCTTCAGCAATCCCCTCACGTATGAAAACAATTCCATTATGTATTATTTTCTCTCAGTCACATTGGCTCAAGTAAATAATATGTACTAAGAGTTTCAAGGAACATTTGGACAATGGAAAGAAAATAGGTTAAATGTGAAGAGCAATGACGTGTGGTTGTTGAGAGGAAAATGATCTCCAAATATCAGATGGTTCCCAAGGTCTCTGAAGGCTCACAAAACTTTTAAATTATAAATGCATTTTGTTTAAAGTTCTAGTGGTTAAAAGAACTTTAATTAATTGCCTTCATTAATTGAAACCCAACAAGGGGTTTGGTCTCAAAGCCCATCCCTAGCAGGAATGTTTATTTTTAGCCCCGTAGTGTGAGCCCGAGTCAGGTGACCTGTGCTCTGAGACTCATTGCCGGGGTTAATTTTTTTTCACAGTGTAGACGTACCCTAAGTGAGTTGCCTATAGATACACAGGAAGTCTGTGACAGAACTGAAAACAGAACTCAGGTTTCCTGAGTCACAATCCAAGGTCTTAACCACAAGATCATCCTCCCTCCATTTACAGACAAAGATAAATCCAGTGGAAATTTAATTTTACTGATGGATTGTGCTGCCACAGCCATAAATATCTCCCGTGCATGGGTTCAGATCTCAAAGGTCGACTTTTTGCCTTTATGACTTTTTCAAAACTTATAAAACCAGCAGTCAGTGGATACAGTGTTTTAGGGCACAGAAATTAAATTACGGCTATCCAAAGGTTTATCTCTCACAGTATATTGTATTCACTGAACAGAAACCCCTGGCATGTCCCAGCTCCTGGGTGCACAGTTAGAGCAGTTTTGCCCCAAGCCTGAGCACTGGTTTGTACACATGCTTTATACAATTTAATCCTATTCTCTCTGGCCAGCTAAAGCTTATTAGTACCGGAACCTCATTTGCCAATTTAAACTTTGTTGTAAGGCCAGTATAGATGGGACATGACAGTACTAGCTCAACTGCAGACTTACTTCACACACAAGTGTTAGACTCATTTTTGTGGCACTCATCCAACACATGAGAGTTTAGATGACACCAAACAAGACAGACATTGGTAAATTTCACCTTAACAGATGTTCAGAAAATCATAAAAATCAGAGATCGTTATAGACTTGGTGCCAGTTGTACACACAATTAGAATTTAATGCAAACACACTTCTGCATGTACAAATTGAGCATAAATGTACTTTTGCATGTGTAATTTGTGTGTGCAGAAATTATACCGCACAAAATTAAAACCACTTGTGATTAGCACTCAACAAATGGAAGTCAGGTTGACACACATCAGGTCAAAATCCAACATGTTTGGTGAGAGTTCTAGGGTCCCTAATTTTCTCTGTTCTCAGGACATTGAACAAGGGGAGTTTTGAGAGCAGTGAACAGAGATGTGAACACGGCCTCTTAGGGCTTCAGGTACTTTCTAACATTTTGAAAATATCTGTTTTCTTATAAATAACCTTTATCACATTCCTTAAAACACAGGAAGTTGCCCAAAGGGTGTCTGGGGCAGAACAAGTTCAATTTGTTTGGAGCAGATTGCTGCTTCCACGCCACTCAGCAGGGGCAACCTGCTCAATTTAATTCAGTCCAAAAATGGGAATTAATAAAGCAAGTGTATTTCCTGAACCCATTCCAAGATAGAGCTACATCCAAGAGCCATGCTAAAATCCACTATGCGAGAATGGGGAGTGCTCCACAAGAAACTCTGCCTCCTATGCCAATTCCTATCTCTTCCGTCTCTCAAATTTATGATCCTGTGAGGTGTTGAGTGCCTTCTACAAGGTGCAGAATAGCTTCAGATTTCACCTGGTAGGATCAAGCTCTGTCTTTGCAAAGTAACAAGAACATAAGAATTGTCATACTGGAATGGACCAATGACCCAGTCTGGTATCTAGTCTCTGACTGTGACGAGTGTCGAATCTATCAGAGGAAGATGCAGAAGCCCTAGAGGGCACTGTCTAATTGTGCAGCACCGTACTAAACGGGTACTTCTTTCTGAAGCGTTTAGGTGAGTTAATAGTTAATAATTGTAAACCAAGGGCCAGTTTTTTAAAGGTATTTAGATGCCTAAAGGTGTAGGTGGGTGCCTAGTAGTATTTTCAAAAGTGTCTAAGTGCCCAACTTCCAAATGAGTTAGGCAAATCCCACCAGATACTTATCTTTAGGCCCCTAAATAGCTTAGAAAATGTTACCCTAAAAATCTAGCCCTGCTCTTTATGACATCAATGGCAAGAAAATAAGACTCCCATTGACTTCAATGGGAGAAGGCTCTGGCCTGGAATTTTAAAGGTACAATACTTTTGAAAAAGTCTAGAGATGAGCCAGAACTGAAACCTTGGCTCCAAATCCTAAAATTATGGAAACGTTTTGATTGGAGGAGTAGATTTGCTGCTGGCATTTGATCCAAATGGACTGAGCCAGACCTTGGATGCAAATTCTTCTGAACTTTGGGGGAAAATTGCATTTGGATCCAGAGCCAAACTTTACAGCTTGGGGCCCCTCTCTAAAAAGACTTAGACAATGGCCAGAAAATACTGATTGTAAAAGCAGATATGGTATTAGTGAGTTCCCCAAACAGCTCTATGTACCCCATGCAAGTCAGGCCAGCATTGCAGGACTCCTCCTACACCGGCTGCTTCAGTAGAGCATCTATTTTAAAATCTTATGCTTGTTTAACTTTATTTCTATCAAACACATGGAGCCCAAGTGAGAATTGTCCTTATCCTGTGGTGTTGAGCAGCAGAAGTAGGCATTACAATGGAGCCCGTGAGGAAGTGTTTGTGGTGAGCTGCCTCTTTTGCAATAGCAGAAGATACCACACATTCTTTATGGTGCCATAGCACAGGGATATTCTGCAGCTACTGCAAAACCACCTGTAACTCCTGTCTAGGGCTGGAAATGCAGTAGCACCTCCTGAGCAGCTTCTGCAAAGTTAGTTTTCAGAGTTGTACTTCACTCTGGACTGACTCCTGCTTATCTAGTGTTTGCTGCACACCCTGTTGGCTCTTGCCAGTTCTTTTCTCTCATCAGTCCTTTTGCGCCTGACAGATTAAATTGGCAGTCTATAATTGGCATCTGTTGGCATAGGCTTCGACTCCATGGGTTCTCTGGGGCTCAAGCACCCATGGATAAAAAATAGGGGGTGCTCAGAGCCCACCAGCCACACTGGTTACAGCCCTGGGGCTGGCTGGCAATCAGCTGTTCAGCAGGCGGGGGAGGGCCTCGGGGAAGGGGGTGGAGTGGCGGAGGGGCCTCAGGGCAGAGCAGAGGTGGAGCACTCACCCAGGAAAAATACAACTCAGTCTGTTGGTACAAGTAGGTGGCCAGTATTTAACTGTTCCTGTGTGTTTTGCATTTAATATGATTTACGCTGGGGCGCAGGAGGGAATGACGGCTCTGGGCAGTGCTTACCTCGGGGATTTCCCAGAAGCGGTGACATGTCCTTCCCTCAGCTCCGAGGCAGAGGTGTGGCCAGATGGCTCCGCGCACTTTCTACACCTTCAGGCACCACCCCTGCAGCTCCCACTGGTCATGGTTCCCAGCCAATGGGAGCTGCGGAGCCGGCGCTCGGGGCAGAGGCAGCTTGTGAAGCCGTCTGGCCACCCCTCTGCATAGGAGCTGAGGGAGGGACATGTTGCCACTTTTGGGAGCCAGGTAGGGAGCCTGCCAGCTCCGCCAACTCTTCCTGCCTCCAGCACCAGCGGGGGTCCCAAGCCGTCCCCCCCCCCCCCCCCCGAGTACCCACGGTGCCCCCCAGGCTACCTCCCATGAGCATCTGCAGTGCCCCCAGGGCCACCCCTTCCCCCAAGATTTAGTCAGGGGTATATAATACAGGTCATGGACAGGTCATGGACCGTGAATTTTTGTTACTGCCTGTGACCTGTCCATGACTTTTACTAAAAATACCTGTGACTAAAATGTAGTCTTACTCATAGACCTGCAAGGGAGACAGGTCCTTTTCTGAACGAGCCTACAAATGATGGACTAGAATATTGTGGCAACCCTTAGTCACATTGCAGAGCACTTACACATGACTTCACTGGGGTTACTCCTGTGAGTAAATGCTCACCAACATGCAAAAGGGTTATACATTCTAGTCCTAAATGCAGACAATTTACAGACAAAGGTATAAGAGGTAAGGGAAACAAAACAAGATCTTTAAATAACAATATTAGAAAATATATCCAGCTTGACCCTTTTTCTCTCTGATACTTCACCCTGTTTAGTCGATCTCTCTCATTCATATAGCTTTATGTTCCTTTTTCATTCTGTTCAACTATACATAACAGACGGTCTCTGTGAATTTGCTCACACTCTCTGCTAGTCTCTTATTATTCCCCCAGCGGAGGGAGGTGGGTGAAATCAACACCATTCAATAGTCAACTGCTAGAATTCCAAGAACTGAAGAGGGCACTTAGTCTGTATTTTTTTTCTGCAGAAAGGTGTAGATGAAAGGGCTTCTGATAATGATTACCTGGTTGTGGCACCAAAAGTATTTCAATTGCAGTGTTTGTGACAGGTAACATTGCAACAAAGCTAGAGAAAGAAAGTAAACAGTGATCCAATGGCCACTTCATATTGTGGCTTTTTTCTTTATTCATTTGAAAATACTTTAATAGCAGTAACATAATAATGACTAGGCCAAAGGCTTACTGGGGGTTTAACAGTGAGCAGCTGCACTGTAAAATCATATCTGAGTTAGTGTGTGTTCACACATGCTGCACTCCTTGTGTGTGTCCCTAGGACTTTGGGGGGTATATCCTATGGTTCTTTGTGCACCAGTGAGCTGAACCATTGAATGATTCTTTCCCAGTGAATTGTGGGAGAATGTAGCTGTCTTCCTGGGTACACACAGGCAATTGTGGGTGGACACTGAAAGACTGTCAGCATTTGAGTGATTTAGCCTGTCTCCTCACTGCCAGATGGGCAGATTACCAGTCTGAATGAAAGTGGAACTCAAACTCTGACCCAGGCCCCCACTGTGCCAGCTAGCCTGGGTTGAAAGCTAAACTTGGGTGAGAGGATTTTGGGGGGGGGGACCGAAGGGGATTAGGAGCAATAGTTAAATAAGAGCCCAGGTTAACTCTGCAGTGAAGACTTGCCCTGTTGTAGTTGCATCTGTAACTGCCCTAGTCCCTCCCCGCACATCCCCCCGCGTATCTGTTAAACTGGTGTAAAAAGTGGCTTTTCTTACATGTGGCTTTCTTAGCACTCCCATCCCTCTCTCACTTTTATAGTCCATCAAAAATATGTTGTGCAGATTGTCTATTCTGTTTCAGTGTCAGACCTCTCACCTGCCCCTCAGTCTCCTCATTTTTATGTTTGACAATGATTGACATCATAAATATGGTAACATGAAACATAGGTTACATAAAGAGTCACCCTAAAGGGATTAATCTTCTGTCAGTTTGTTTGCCATATAAAAAATATTCTTGCATCGCTCATTTTAGGTCTCTCCCACCCATTGTGTCTCACACTGGGACCTTGGCAAGTTCACTGTGCCAGTACTACTGTATATATTTATATAGTGCTAGATTATGACTGACTCGTATGCAACCACTTAATAGAGGGTGAGGAAAGGGAAGGAGCCTTCCCCCTTTGAAAGGCCCATGTAAAGGCTAGCCATAATTGTAGTCCCTGGTTTTCAGGGGGTAAGGTTGTTTTTGCAAAGCATAGGATCTGCTGCCAAGATGCTACCTACTTCCCTGGGAGCAGTGCTCTTGAAAGGGGGCAGGAAGGGGCAAGACTTAAATGGAGCTGTGGCTATACCCATTACACACCTTACAGAGTGGCTGGCAGAACTGGTCAGCTGCATGAGTGGAACCGTACTGAATGCCTTAAAGGAGTTTCACAGTGTGTGCTCTCTGCAGTGCAAAAAGGAGAGCTCTAGAAGCTATTGTGCCTACCATGGGCCTCCAGGGTCAGCGCGTCTCCACCGTGCCCCTTACTCTGGGTGTGACTAAATGCCACAATCTAAACCAGAATGGATTTACAATAAATAAACTGTTGTTGTGGTTTATTCCAAGTTAACAATCTAAAATTTCTGAATGAATGATTCACACACAACCATTACAGTAAACGCAGCTTGTTCATCTTTCTAGCAGTGTCAGATTTTAAGGCAGATCAGACATCATAAAAGGGTAAAGGAGTTTTTTTAGAAAAGAAAAAGGAAGAAAAAACTAGTATCACACTGGGACTCTGCCTCACCGTGAAAGCTCAAGTTAAGGAATTATTGAAGTTTCTCCTTCACTATGACTTCAACAGGCTCACTTGACTCCCTCATGAACATCCCATCCCCGTTCCTGGACAACACCTCTTTTCTTTTCTCAAGCTTTCTCGGCCTTGGCTAGACTTGCGGATTCACAGCGCTGCCGTGGCAGCACTGTGAAGCGCGAGTGTAGTCACGCCGCCAGCGCTGCGAGAGTTCTCTCACAGCGCTGCAAGTACTCCACCTCTCCGAGTACAGCGCTGCACTCGCTGCGCTCAGGGGGGGTGTTTTTTCACACCCCTGAGCGCAGCAAGTGCAGTGCTGTGAATTGGCAGTGTAGCCAAGGCTATCTCACTGATGGCACTCAGACTCCACAAAAGTTATGCAGTTTTGTGGCATTAGGTGTGGCATAATGCCTCAACTAGGGCCCAGAACCATGCACGGTTTGAAGAGATCAGATTGTATGGCGATGTAGGCCTTGTCTACACTTGAAAGAGTTTGCCAGTACACCAGTAGAGCTATCCCAGCAAACCACCCAGGGGAGACCTTTTAGCCATTTGGAGTCAATGGGGCAACCCAGGGTGAGATTTTGTACACCTGTATATGGAACACTAATTGAGTAGGAGATAGTCATTGCTGAAAGAAGCACAGGTCATTTGTTTCCTAGTCACATTCAATCCATGGACACAGAAGAAGACTGACCTTATGAAGCTACAGCCCAGAAATGCCTCTTAATAGAAAATTGATAGTGATATTTCTCTATATTTAATTAAACCAATCTTGCCTTCTTAATTATTTACAAGTAACACTGAGGCCCATTATACCACTGTGGCATTGTAAAAAGACCATAAAAGGGGTATAAATTACATTCATCCCTACTTTAATGGCTCTTTATATTGTCAGTGGTGTAAAGAGGCCTGATTCAGGCCCAATGATGAAATGGATGAGGATATCAACAACAAGAAAAGACAATGGCAAAACATGACTCTCGGGACAATTATTTACAAGCTACAGCTTCATTCCTGGTTCATACTCCAATTCCAGTCACAACTGCTTCCAATTCCTAAGTTTTTTTAACTGTCACACAGAATGCTTCAGACCATCAAAGCTCATTAACCATGCACAGTCACCACAGATCTTGAAGTACTTATAGGACTTAGGAAGAGGTATGCACTTCCTTTTAGAGATGAACAGCTGTGCTATTGTAAATATGTCTTTAAAAGCCCTCTACCATGAGATGACATCAGTTTCTCTGAGATCCTGGTCCAATGTCTTTCCCAATGCTCATGAGTCAGTATAACATCATCGCTGTGTGCTACATTCCTGAATGAGCATTGGGCAAGACATAACTTCTCTCTCCATAATAGTAATGGGGGTTGAGAGTCTAGTTTCTAAAGATCAGCGCTTCACAGTCAAAGTCAAAGTATTGAGACACTTTCAGATTAGATTTAGGGATATACACTATCAATCTCCATATCCTCACAGCTTCCATTAGTTTCAGTGGTGACAGAACAGGAAAATCATTGCATGTTGTGTTAGAATATGCTTAGATCCTCTGATTGTTGTGGAGGGCTGCAGAGACTCTGCAATCAACATTCAACTTACTTCTAATTAGAAACCTACAATAACAGACAACTTGTGCCCTTGGAGCCACTGGGCAACTCCAAATTTTGAGCATCCACCTTAAAATACTCCTAAGTTTTCCAGAATAATTTGGTTCAATATTTTTTAATCACTTAAACTAGGCTGACTGTTTTGCTGGCCGCTTGTACAAATGCAAAGCAGTGGACTGTAAAGAAGAAATATATAAACATTTTTAGCTAGTGCTGTTAAAAGATTCCCAAAAGGTTCAGGATTTTACTCAAACTCAGATACCACAATGATGGCTGCAATACAAGAGCCTGGAGAGAATAGAAGAGAATTCTCCAAACTCTTTGTTGCTGCAAATTTGGATTGGATCAGTGGCGGATTTAGAGTTAGTGGAGCCATGTGCTCAGCTTCATTTTTTGGGGGCCCCCCCCTTGGAACTCAGCGAAGAAAAAGGAACATTCTCTCTTATTTCACACACACACCATTTTTCATTCTTTTTTTCTTCATCCTCCTCTTATAAGTCATAGGAAGTAGATGAAAATAAAGTGAGGTACCTCGATTGCTTTTGTAGTCTAATTTTTTTTTCACAGACCACTTGAAAATTGCTGAGGGTCTCAGCAGACCATTTAATGATCTTTTCAAATATTGTTTGTACCATTAGCTAACTATAGTAAAATGCTTCGGATAAGAGCACTTTATAAAAAAAATGTAAAAAAACTGGGGTGTAGGGTCTGGCCAGGAGTTAGGGTGTGGGAGGGGGCTCAGGCCTGAGGGTGCAGGGTCTGGGAGGGAGTTAGGGTGCAGGAGCAGGCTGGGGGCTGGGATCTAGCCAGGAGTTAGGGTGCAGCAGGGGGCTCAGGGCTGGGGCAGGAGGTGCAGATGTGGCAGCTCCCATTTGGTGCGAGAGGTGCAGGTGGGAATGTTGTGGGGCAGGGATCGGCAACCTTTGGCACGTGGCCCGCCAGGGTAAGCACCTTGGCAGGCTGGGCAGGTTTGTTTACCTGCCGTGTCCACAGGTTCAGCCGATCGTGGCTCCCACTGGCCGCTGTATGCCACTCCAAGCCAATGGGGGCTGTGGGAAGCGGCGCGGGCTGAGGGATGTGCTGGCTGCTGCTTCCCGCAGCTCCCATTGGCCTGGAGCGGTGAACAGCAGCCAATGGGAGCCACGATCAGCCGAACCTGCAGCCCTCTGTGGACAAAGAAGTGGTTCGAGACTATTTAGAAAAGCTGGATGAGCACAAATCCATGGGGGCGGATGCGCTGCATCCGAGGGTGCTAAAGGAGTTGGCGGATGTGATTGCGGAGACATTGGCCATTATCTTTGAAAACTCATGGCAATCGGGGGAGGTCCCGGATGACTGGAAAAAGGCTAATGTAGTGCCCATCTTTAAAAAAAGGAAGAAGGAGGATCCGGGGAACTACATGCCAGTCAGCCTCACCTCAGTCCCTGGAAAAATCATGGAGCAGGTCCTCAAGGAATCGATTCTGAAGCACTTAGAGGAGAGGAAAGTGATCCGAAACTGTCAGCATGGATTCACCAAGGGCAAGTCATGCCTGACTAACCTAATTGCCTTCTATGAGGAGATAACTGGGTCTGTGGATGAGAGGAAAGCAGTGAATGTGTTATTCCTTGACTTTAGCAAAGCTTTTGATATGGTCTCCCACAGTATTCTTTCCGGCAAATTAAAAAAGTATGGGCTGGCTGAATGGACTATAAGGTGGATAGAAAGCTGGCTAGATCATCAGGCTCAATGGGTAGTGATCAATGACTCCATGTCTAGTTGGCAGCCAGTATCAAGCGGAGTGCCCCAAGGGTCGGTCCTGGGGCCGATTTTGTTCAATATCTTCATTGATGATCTGGAGGATGGCATGGCCTGCACTCTCAGCAAGTTTGCAGATGACACTAAACTGAGAGGAGTGGCAGATACGCTGGAGGGTAGGGATAAGCTACAGAGGGACCTAGACAAATTAGAGGATTGGTCCAAAAGAAACCTAATGAGGTTCCACAAGGACAAGTGCAGAGTCCTGCACTTAGGAAGGAAGAATCCCATGCATTGCTACAGAATAGGGACCGAATGGCTAGGCAGCAGTTCTGCAGAAAAAGACTTAGGAGTTACAGTGGACGAGAAGCTGAATATGAGTCAACAGTGTGCCCTTGTTGCCAAGAAGGCTAACGGCATTTTGGGCTGTATAAGTAGGAGCATTGCCAGCAGATTGAGCAACGTGATCATTCCCCTCTATTCAACATTGGTGAGGCCTCATCTGGAGTACTGTGTCCAGTTTTGGGCCCCACACTACAAGAAGGATGTGGGAAAATTGGAAAGAGTCCAGCGGAGGGCAACAAAAATGATTAGGGGTCTGGAGCACATGACTTATGAGGAGAGGCTGAGGGAACTGGGATTGTTTAGTCTGCAGAAGAGAAGAATGGGGCGGGGGGGGGATTTGATAGCTTCTTTCAACTACCTGAAAGGGGGTTCCAAAGAGGATGGATATAAACTGTTCTCAGTGGTACCAGATGACAGAACAAGGAGTAATGGTCTCAAGTTGCAGTGGGGGAGGTTTAGGTTGGATATTAGGAAAAACTTTTTTACTAGGAGGGTGGTGAAGCACTGGAAGGGGTTACCTAGCGAGGTAGTGGAATCTCCTTCCTTAGAGGTTTTTAAGGTCAGGCTTGACAAAGCCCTGACTGGGATGATTTAGTTGGGAATTGGTCCTGCTTTGAGCAGGGGGTTGAATTAGATGACCTCCTGAGGTCACTTCCTACCCTGATATTCTATGATTCTATGATTCATGGTGTCACTGGCGCCATGGCACCGGGCCCATGGTCCAAAAGTGCCCTGGCCCAGTCCGTTCTTCTCCGCTCCCCTTTTCCCACTCCTGTTCTCCCCTGAGGGGGCAGAAGCTTGATGCTGCCGGTTCCTGCTGCAGCAGGGCAGGCTCTTGCCAGCAGCCAAGCTCCTCCCCTGCCTTTTCCCCAGCATGCTGCATTCCCTCCCCTCCCCCTCTCCCTGCCGCTGATCAGCTGTTTGCCAGCAGGAGGGATGGGGAAGAGCGGAGCCTCAGCACGCTCACCGCTCCGAGGAGGAGGTAAAGAGGCAGGGGCGGGGCTTGGGGAAGAGGCTGGAATCTGGGCATACCCCTTTCAGCCCCCTGTTGTGAGCATCCCCATGACCCCAGCCCATACCCCCAACCCACCCTGACTCTGCATCCCCTAACACACCCCCATCTCCCCGCCCCCCATCACACCCCCCCCCCCCCGCACCCCATCCCCCCTCCCCAGCCCCCTGCCCTGACTCCTGCACCCCCCACACACCTCCCCAACCCCCTGCCATGATTCCTGCACCCCCCACGCACTACCCAGCCCCCCCACACCTCATGCCCTGACTCCTACACCTCTCTACATCCCTTCCCCCATCCTGAGCACCAAATGGGAACTCCTGCATCCCCCCCATTCCCACCTGTACATCTCACACCAAACAGGAGCTGCCCCAGGTAAGCGCTCCATACCCCTACCTCCTACCCCAACCCTGAGCCCCCTACTTCATCCTAGCTCCTGGCCAGAACTCGCACCCCAACTTTTTTTACAATATTTAGAAAGATCATTAAGTGGTCCGTTGAGACCCTCCGCGATTTTCAAGTGGTCTGTGGAAAAATAAGTTAGACTACAAGAACAATCAAGGTACCTCACTTTATTTTCATTTACTTGCTATCACTTATAGGAGGAGGATGAAGAAAAAAAGTATGAAAAACAGGGGTGGGCGGAGATAAGAGAGAATGTTCTTTTTCTTGGCTGGGTCCCCAGGAGGGGCCCCAAAAATGAAGCTGAGCACAGGGCCGGGGCGGGGGGGGACTAACTCTAAATCCACCACTGGCTGTCACCTCACCTGGGCTAGGGATACTGTGTCAGCTGACCCCCACAGTCTCCAACCTACCTGGGCAGTACAGCAGAGATGGCCCTGCCCACTAGCTCCTCCCCACTCCCTAGTCCACCCACCACTTGCTTCCCCTCCCCCCTTAAGGCTTAGCCCTCTCACTTTTAAAAATGATTGCTTTCCCCTTCCCCACCCCTCCCTCAGGCTTTTCTGGCACCCTGTTGCCAGGTATCCAGTTTTAGACTGGAAACTCCAGTAGAAAATGGGACCTGCGTGTCCGGTTAGCAGTGCTGACTGGAAACTAAATGTCCTGTTATAGGAGTAACCACATTAGCCTCCGCTCCTCCCACTCCCAACACCCACCCCAGAGAGCTGGAAGAGAACCTGTCCTGCTGCTGCGGGAGGAGGGGCAGCTCAGTGCAGAGGGAGACGAAGAGAATGGGCTAGAACCAGATAGGTACCCGCTCTATGTGAGCAGGGGGGTGTGATGCAGTAGGGAGTGGGGCGGATTGACCTGGGAATGTCGTCTAGTTTTGCTGGGACTGTCTGCATGGGAGATGGGATAGCAGGGGATGACTTCACTTGAGGGATGATACTGAGCCTGTAACCTGAGCTGGGAGGGGGTTGGATCCAGGTGACATCTTTGCCCGGGAAACTGGACAAAGGCTGGGGGAGGAACCCTGCAGCTCTTGCAGTTTACCCCTGGCCCGTCCCTTGCTCCAGGGACCAACCCTAGCTCCCGCCTCATTGTGCTTTTGCCCCCAGCCCCTTTTACAATCATTCCTGGGGGGGCCCCACAAAAAGTTAATCTGACCCTGGGCAGGGGGCTGGGGGTGCGAGGGGGGTGCAGGAGTCAGGGAGGGCAGGGGCCCGGGTGTGCGAGGGGGTGCAGGAATCAGGGAGGGCAGGGGGCTGGATGTGTGTGAGGGGGGTGCAGGAATCAGGGAGGGCAGGGGGCTGGATGTGTGTGAGGGGGGTGCAGGAGTCAGCAAGGGCAGGGGGCTGAGTGTGTATGAAGCAGCTGAAGGAGTCAGGGAGGGCAGGGGGCTGGGTATGATAACCCTGAGCAGCTTAGGTAAGGAGGCTGGGGTGGGGGAGTAGTGTAGGGGGAATGCGTGGGCCCCGCCTCTGCTCTGCCTCGAATCCACCCCTTTCCCCAAGTCCCTGCCCCTGTGCCACCTCTTCCCCGCCTCCTCCCCCGAGTGGGCTGTGGCCCTACTCCACCCCTTCCCTTCCACCCTCTCTCCTGGAGCGCCCAGAGCACCGGCAAGCACCTGTTTGGTGCTGGGGGAAGCGCTTGGAGGGAGGGAGTGGGGCGGGGATGCGGCATGCTTGAGAGAGAAGGAGGTGGGGGTGGGGAAAGCTTGGCTGCCAGTGGGGGTGGGCGGAGGCTGCAGCGGGAGCTCCAGGAGCCAGCAGGAACAAGCTTCTGCCCCCGCAGCTGCCCGGTCCTGGGGGCCCCGTGCCAGGGCACCCTGTGTTTTATTGTAAATCCGCCTCTGGATTGGATTCTGCATTGAATAAGCCTTATTGTAAAATTATTGGTACTTCCTGCTTCTGGTCCTGCCAGAAATACTGCAAAAGTAATCTTCTGGTATTTCAACACTTCTGTTTTCACTATTAGGGATCCTAATATGGAAATATTTAAAAAAAGAGAAAGAAACTCAATGAACCTCAATTAGATTTGGCTTGAGTTTGGATGAAAGCTACATAGGGATTATAGAAGCATCAATGCTTAAAAGTGTAATGTTAATTTTAATAACATTTCAAAACTTTATTTAGCAAAGTGACTTTCAGGAGTTTTGTCTGTGTACAGAAAGTATCAGTAAGATAAATCTTGAAGATAATGTAATTGTTGTTTCCTCTGATTTATTCAGGGATTGGTAACACACTGATCACCTCCTTGTGATGGATGATTACACACAGCAGATGTTTTAATGTGATTATATCTGGGAGATAAGCATAATGCTATAAGTACAAACACTTTGAATTAGTCCTTCATAAAACTTTGCAATTAGTGTAACCTTTTGTAAATGCCATTGCTCGAAGATGCATGTTTTTGCAGTGATGTATGAATTATTAGAAACAAGTCCACACTAGCAGAGATGATTATGCAAAGGAAAAAAGCTTGCATTTTAATAGGGCCTAAAACTCTGCACCCCCTGATAACTTCAAGAAAGGTAGCATGATTGTGACGATGTGGGATACAATCCAGACCAGAGAGGGATTGTGTCACTGCCTGCTCTGTAACCTTGGGTGCTTCACAATGCTTTGCTGCTGAAGCTCCCAACCTGGGACAATCACAAACAGTCTACTTGCATGCTGATCACCCCCCTGAGTGTCTGTGTGCTAAATGGCCCTATTTCAGCAGCTCTGACCCCAGCAGCATGTCTACAGCCCCATTGTGGCATCCACAGCCTATGCTGATACTTACAGGGTCACCCCAACACACACTCAGTCCCAAATTTTCCCAAAACTGTGTGCTTTGCAATGTCTGGCCTTCTCCTATTATTCAGAGAAATAATGTGGTTCATTTGTTCCTCTAAACACAAACCCCCACCCCATATCACCATCTTTCTCAGTTTGCAAGAGCTCTGGCGTCTTATGTCTGTCCAGTGATGGATGCCCAAGATGGCTTCTGTCTTTGCTTATATCTTCCAGAGTTCAATAACTTTGTTTCAAGAGGCAGGATGAAAAATACAAGACCAAGCTTCCCTCTCCTGCTGGATGTAGATGCCATGCTGTCTTCTCCCCCACTTGTTAGTATGAGTTTTGCCTCCAGTCTTTGTTAGCTTGATGGGTCTGTTTACACAATATGAAAATACATTCTCATTGTCTTTCAAAGTAGTTTGGACGTAACTCCCAAGTGGAGAAAACATACTCCTTAGTCTGGGGGCAGACCTGTTTACCAACTCCCTCTGGCATACCTAGTTTAAACACACTTTAGTTATAATTCTAGCATATACCCATAACTCTTAATTCCCACTACGTACATACATCACACAAGAATATTAATGATCATTAAGTTATTAGTATCAGATTCAATGGTGCATGCCTGTAATCCCAGCTACTTCAGAGACTGAGGGTATGTCTACACTACCCGCTGGATCGGCGGGTAGTGATCTATCTATCGGGGATCGATTTATTGTGTCTAGTGTAGACGTGATAAAATCAATCCCCGATCACTCTGCCGTCGACTCCGGAACTCCACCGCAGCGAGAGACAGAAGCGGAGTCAACGGGGGAGCGGCAGCAGTTGACTCACCGCCATCCTCACGACCAGGTAAATCAACCTAAGATACGCCGACTTCAGCTACGCTATTCACGGAGCTGAAGTTGTGTATCTTAGGTCGACCCCTACCCCCTCCCCCAGTGTAGACCTAGCCTGAGGCTGGGGGATTGCTCATGGGTTCTGGGCTGCAGTGCGCTATGACAATTGGGTGTCTGGAGCCACTGACCAGTGGGTGGCTGAAGAAATGGATAGAACAATACAAATGACATGTTGTGATCAGTGCTCTCTCTGTGAGGGCTGATGGACCAATCGATTAAGGTGACCAAGTTATTAGTGTTCAAGTGATACCTCAAAAGGTATGTTTTGCACAGACATTATTACAATGGTGGATAGGATGTGAATACAGGGGTGCTTAGTGTTACAATGACAGGCATCCATATTAAGTTTTTGTGCCACATATGGCCCATGTGTGTTTCACTAGTAGAAGTGATGGAGCAGGTAGACAGAGTTGTAAGAAAGAGATCTTTAAGTGTGCTGAATGGCCATTGTTACATGCTCAGGCTTTAGAGTCTGAAAGTTAGCAGGCTGGTATCAGCCTGGATTCCTGATTAGAGCTGTGTGGAGGATGGACGTTCCATTTCACAAAAGATTTTGAGATTTCAAAATTTGACTTTGTTTCAAATTGGAATGAAAACTGAAAATTTCAAAATGATCTATGAAGGAGAATTCTGGAAAAAAACATCATTAAAGACCTTTTTAAATGTAATTTAATATGTAGTACTAAATTAAAATTTTTCAACAAAAGAAGTTGGTTCAAAATGAAAAAATCAAAATGTTTCATTCTGACAGTGTCAAAACAGGACCTTTTGAGATTGTCAGGATTTTTTACCCAGTTTTCTTCTGAAATGAAATTCTGGCAAAAATCAACCTTTTTTGACTGAACCACATATTGAGATGGAATATAGTTCTGTTGAACTTTCTCCAACCAGTTCTATGCCTGAGCCCCTGTGTCACACCAAACTAAGATCATGTTTGTGCTATTGATCTTTTTGAGATTTATCAGTCAAGAAAGTGTCATAGATCTTAGATTGTACAACACACACAGATTTTAGGAAGTTTCATCTTTGACGCTTTTGTCAACACTACCTCGGCACAAACAGTGTCTTCTGTAGGTGCAGTTGTACAAACATAATTTTTGCATCAGTGGATCTGGTTAACTTATTGTAACAGGATTCTGGACCTCAGTGGAGCCATTCCTACCAAAAAGCTAATAACATTTTTAATAATGGAGATATCTCATCTCCTAGAACTGGAATGGACCTTGAAAGGTCATCAAGTCCAGCCCCTTGCCTTCACTAGCAGGACCAAGTACTGATTTTGCTCTAGATCCCTAAGTGGTCCCCTCAAGGATTGAACTCACAACCCTGAGTTTAGCAGGCCAATGCTCAAACCACTGAGCTATCTCTCCCCCCTTAAAAAATAGTGGCTTAGCTGGGTAATTTAGCAGCTCATCGGGTTGGATGAGTTTGGGCTAAAAGTCTCACAGCACTATACAGTTGTAACATTGATGTCGTTTCTTGTTGAAACGTGAGGAATGGGGATGCTAGAAAATCTCTTTCTATGAGTGAGATTTGTGTAGCAGTTTCGTTGGCATGTGATAAGAATAAAATGGTATAAGATGGTTGGGCTAGAGGAGAAAGACGCTTTGTCCTGTGTGGTTTTTACTTGGACTCTTAAAATTATATAAAGTTTCAGCCTACATTGCAGTACGAGATTTTCCTGGAGTACTAGTAATTGTTTATGTTTTGTTTTGTTTTAATAGAAGGGCCCGAGTGATGTGAGGCATTAAGTTTATTTGGGTGTCTATTTGGATTCAGGCTAAGGAAAAAATTGGTCTCAAATATCTGGGTTCAATGTTTATTAATTATTAATTATTATTATTTACTCATTTGAATTACCATTCTGCCTCGTCTTAAACCAGGACCCCATGGTGCTAGGCTCCGTTGAAACACAGAACAAAAAGACAATCCCTACCCCCAAAGAGTTTACAATCTACATATAAGAAAACACAACAAATGAGAAAACAACAAACTGACAGGGGAATAAAAGGAAACAATGAGACAATATTGGTCAGCGTGCTAGGCAGTGACCTCACGTGGTCACCCCTAATCTTGTGTGGTCCTGACACTACTAGAGAGTAAAAGAGAGACTATAATGTGTAGCTGTGTTAGTCTGTATCAGCAAAAACAATGAGGAGTCTTTGTGGCACCTTAGAGACTAACGAATTTATCTGTCACTACAAGTGGAAATATGGCTTGTGGGCTGATGGGTTGTTAAAACATTATAAAAACAACGAGGAGTCTTTGTGGCACCTTAGAGACTAACAAAATTATTTGGGCATAAGCTTTCGTGGGCTAAAACCCACTTCATCGGATGCATGGAGTGAAAAATACAGTAAGCAGTATATATACACAGCACATGCAAAGATGGGAGTTGCCTAACCAAATGGGGGGTGTCAGTGCTAATGAGGACAATTCAATTAAAGTGGAAGTGGCCTATTCTCAACAGTTGACAAGAAGGGGTGAATATCAAGAGAGACAAAATTAGTTTTGTAGTGCTAACGAGGCCAATGCATCAAGGTGGATGTTGGCTATTTCCAACAGTTGACAAGAAGGTGTGAGTATCAGCAGAGGAAAAATTACTTTTTGTAGTGACCCAGCCACTCCCAGGCCTAATTTGACGGTGTCCAGTTTGCAAATTAATTCCAGTTCTGCAGTTTCTCGTTGAAGTCTGTTTTTGAAGTTTTTTTGTTGAAGAATTTAAGAAGGGAGATTGAAATGCTCACCTACTGATTTTTGAATGTTACAATTCTTGATGTCTGATTTGTGTCCATTTATTATTTTGCGTAGAGACTGTCCAATTTGGCCAATGTACATGGCAGAGGGTCATTGCTGGAACATATCACATTGGTAGATGTGCAGGTGAACGAGCCCCTGATGGTGTGGCTGATGTGGTTAGGTCCTCTGATGGTGTCCCTTGAATAGCTATGTGGACAGAGTTGGCCATGGGGTTTATTGCAGGGATTGGTTCCTGGGTTAGTGTTTTTGTTGTGTGGTGTGTAGTTGCTAGTGATTATTTGCTTCAGATTGGGGGACTGTCTATAAGCGAGGACTGGCCTGTCTCCCAAGGTCTGTGAGAGTGAGGAATCGTCCTTCAGGATAGGTTGTAGATCCTTGATGATGCGCTGGAGAGGTTTTAATTAGGGGCTGAAGGTGACGGCCAGTGGCGTTCTGTTACTTTCTTTGTTGGGCCTGTCCTGTAGTAGGTGACTTCTGGGTACCCTTCTGGCTCTGTCAATCTGTGTCTTCACCGGTGGGTATTGTAGTTTTAAGAACACTTGATAGAGATACTGTAGGTGTTCGTCTCTGTCTGAGGTATTGTTACAAATGCGGTTGTATCTTAGGGTTTGGCTGTAGACAATGGATCGTGTGCTGTGGTCTGGATGAAAGCTGGAGGCATGTAAGTAAGTATAGCGGTCAGTAGGTTTCCGGTATAGGGTGGTGTTTATGTGACCATCGCTTATTTGCACTGTAGTGTCCAGGAAGTGGATCTCTTGTGTGGACTGGTCCAGACTGAGGTTGATGGTGGGATGGAAATTGTTGAATTCCTTGTGGAATTCCTCCTTCCCATGGGCCCAGATGATGGTGTCATCAATGTAGCGCAAGTACAGTAGGGGCATTAGGGGATGAGAACTGTTAAAGTGTTGTTCTAAGTCAGCCATAAAAATGTTGGCATACTGTGGGGCCATGTGGGTACCTATAGCCATGCCACTGACTTGAAGGTATAAATTGTCCCCAAATCTGAAATAGTTGTGGGTGAGGACAAAGTCACAAAGTTCAGCTACCAGGTTTGCCATGACATTATTGGGGATACTGTTCCTGACAGCTTGTAATCCATCTTTGTGTGGAATGTTGGTGTAGAGAGCTTCTACATCCATACTGGCTAGGATGGCACCATCAAAATAGGCCTGAATAAAGACTGGGAGTGGCTGGGTCACTACAAAAAGTAATTTTCCCTCTGCTGATACTCACACCTTCTGGTCAACTGTTGGAAATGGCCGACATCCACCTTGATGCATTGGCCTCGTTAGCACGACAAAAGTAATTTTCCCTCTCTTGATATTCACCCTTCTTGTCAACTGTTGAGAATAGGCCACTTCCACCTTAATTGAATTGACCTCGTTAGTACTGACCCCCCACACATACTTGGTAAGGCAACGCCTATCTTTTCATGTGCTGTATATATATACTGCTTTCTGTATTTTTCTCTCCATGCATCTGATGAAGTGGGTTTTAGCCCACGAAAGCTTATGCCCAAATAATTTTGTTAGTCTCTAAGGTGCCACAAGAACTCCTCATTGTTTTTATAATGTTTTAACAACCCATCAGCCCACAAGCCATATTTCCACTTGTAGTGACAGATCCTGTCACAGCAAACTGTACAGATTTCATAATATACTGTACTTATTCTTAATTAGTACATATTGATGTTGCTATCTAAGGTATCAAAGAGTCACTGCAGTTTTCCTTTAAGAGGATCTCAGACTTCATTACACATTATAACCTACTTCCCCCAAAACAACATACAGATACATTAACAATTTATAAAGTACAACATTTAAAAAAATATTCAGTAATGGCATTTTTCCTGTGCCATAGAGCACTTATATACAATGGTTGCAGAAAACAACAGCTGTGACCATTGAACAGAGATAATTATGAAAACGTCTTGCGCTTCTCTTCTAACTTCATCTGAGGTTTGTATTATTTGGTCTCCCCCACCTATATCCGGCTGAAATTAATTATTCACAGTTTTGGTTTAAAAATAAATAGGCAACTTTAGTCTGTGAATAAGGAAATGGAAACTGTTAAGAAGGAACTGGAACGAAGTAACCAGCTTTAGCATTGTTTTATTTATTTTCAGTTGTCCAGGAAATCCTGACTAAACTGAATTTGGGCCCAAGCATGGGAGCTTTGGGTGCTCAAGAAATACAGGAACAGGACCTTTGTGTGTAAGTATACCACAACTCAGGTACATCTTTGTGAAAGTACAACTATGAATTGCACTTGTTTTTTGCTTCACCTCTTATGAAAACTGTATCAGTTTTAGTCCAGTTAGTTACTTTTCCTTTAGAGAGATCCAAGCAAGACTTCATTATGTTATGACAGGGATCCACAAGCTTTATCAAAGAGTTGCCCCCATCTTTAAAAACAAAACAAAAAAAGTCTCATGGGCCACCTGACCTACAACCATTCTTCCCTTCCCCTATTCATAACCATACAACATTCCTTTGGCAACTATAGCAATTGCTTACATGGAAAAGTAACATTAGGAATGTATTTAATGAATTCATAGTTTCTTGTAATAAGTTAGCACAGGGAAATAGACAAGAGCCTATGCCATGTGACTAACCAACTTTCCAGTCCACCAGCAAGAGCTCTGTGATCCACAGTTAGAGAACTGCATTGCTATAATATATAATAAAAGGTGTTAAACATAATATGTAGCTAAGTGACTAAAATATGTCCAGTTTGCAGCAGTGATGTTATGCTACTAATTGATAAAAATACCCCACATCTATACACAAGTGTTACTGAGGCAAATTTTCCCCCAACTTCAAGAGGGCGTTGTGTCTGAGGGAATCTTGAGTGAACAAAGCAAAAAGAAGAAATGAAAAACCTCATAGAGAAGTCTGAGAATTCACAACATAAACTGTGAGTGCACTGTGCAAATACATTTTTAAAACAAAAGTTACATAAAAACATGAAATTTTTGAAGCCTAAGTTATTCACCAATTAAATACATTGTGTAAACCCTTCAAAATTCATAAATGGTTGATATGGTGTATTTTGCACACACACACACACACACACACACACACACACACACTCTCTCTCTCTCTCTCCCCCTGAGGGCTCAGTCCCCATCTTTGAAATACCTGGCTCTGCATCCATATCAAATGCTTTAATCAAGACTCAGCTGAATCACCAAAATCACAACAAAGACTCTCAAATTATCTCTATGTGCAGCTGTTTATTTTCCAGTCTACACAGCTGTATATGTGAGAGGAGAGTACAGTAGAACCTCAGAGTTATGAACACCAGAGTTACGAACTCACCAGGGAACCACACACCTCATTTGGAACTGGAAGTACACAATCAGGCAACAGCAGAAACCAAAATAAATAAACTAACAAATTAAATAAAAGCCAGTACAGTACTGCGTTAAACATAAGCTACTAAAAAAATATTTTTTTCTGCATAGTAAAGTTTCAAAGCTGTATAAAGTCAATGTTCAGTCGTAAACTTTTGAAAGAACAACCATGATGTTTCGTTCAGAGTTAAGAATACCTCCATTCCCGAGGTATTTTTAACTCTGAGGATCTACTTTGCTTTTTAAAAAAATGCTTTAATTTCACTAGCAATGTGACCTCTTGTGCAGGCAAATTTCCATTCATTTCCTTTTGACATTTTTTTCTGCAAAACATGCAGCCTATTTTCAATTCTGGAACAAAATGCATGAGAGGCAGGTGACAAACTGTTATGACTGTGATTGCTGCTACCCACTGTCTTACTTCTAAAAATTGAGCACAAGCTAGTCTGTACTAACATTTCCTGTTATGTCACTTCAACTTTCCTGCCCCCTTGTTTATGTCACCTGCCTGCTATGTCTTCTCTTTCAGGCCCTGACTTAGCAATGTGAAATACATGACACAGGTGAAATGCCACCAGGGGAGACCTAGTGGAATCAACAAGCAGGCCTATGTGCAGGGGAGCAGTCAGCCCACCTGGAACACATTGCAGGATCTGGATCCTAGCTTTTAAGCTCGTCAGGGCTGGGCCCATTTACAGTTTGTACAGCGCCCAGCATAAGGGACCCCAAACTAGCAGCTGCCTATAGGCGCTCCCAATAATAGGCTTCTATTGCAAGCCTTGATCATATGGCTGGGGGTAAACTCTCCCCAGGCCTGGCCTTACCATGAGGCGATAGGAGGATAGGGTCAAAATTCAAAATCATCTGGACAAATTGGAGAAATGGTCTGAGTTAAACAGGATGAAGTTTAATAAAGACAAATGCAAAGTGCTCCACTTAGGAAGGAACAATCAGTTTCATACATACAGAAAGGGAAGAGACTGTCTAGGAAGGAGTATGGCAGAAAGGGATCTAGAGGTTATAGTGGACCACAAGCTAAATATGAGTCAACAATGTGATGCTGTTGCAAAAAAAGCAAACGTGATTCTGGGATGTATTAACAGGTGTGTTGTGAGCAAGACACGAGAAGTTAGTCTTACTCTGCGCTGGTTAGGCCTCAACTGGAGTATTGTGTCCAGTTCTGGGCACCACATTTCAAGAAAGATGTGGAGAAATTGGAGAGGGTCCAGAGAAGAGCAACAAGAATGATTAAAGGTCTAGAGAACATGACCTATGAAGGAAGGCTGAAAGAATTGGGTTTGTTTAGTTTGGAAAAGAGAAGACTGAGAGGGGACATGATAGCAATCTTCAGGTATCTAAAAGGGTGTCATAAGGAGGTGGGAGAAAACTTGTTCATCTTAGCCTCTAAGGATAGAACAAGAAGTAATGGGCTTAAACTGCAGCAAGGGAGGTTTAGGTTAGACCTTAGGAAAAAGTTCCTAACTGTCAGGGTGGTTAAACACTGGAATAAATTACCCAGGGAGGTTGTGGAATCTCCATCTCTGGAGATATTTAAGAGTAGGTTAGATAAATGTCTATCAGGGATGGTCTAGACAGTATTTGGTCCTGCCATGAGGGCAGGGGACTGGACTCGATGACCTCTCGAGGTCCCTTCCAGTCCTAGAGTCTATGAATGTATGAACTGAGGCAGCCACCTCAGGTGCCAGACTGGGGGTGGGGGGGAGTGGCACCACTAGGACCCAGAGTGTAGAAAATTGTGTCTGCTGCTGGTGCATATGTACGCTCTCTGCTTTAGATGCACAGAGATGGTGGAGTGCTGTGCTGGAGGAAGGAGAACACAAGAGACATAACAGGCAGGCAGGAGAAAAGGTGAGAGGGAATAACAGAAAGCAGGAGCTGCAAGGAGAGAGAGGAGGAGGAGCCTCTTATGTACCTCTTTAGCACCCCCAGGAGCCTAGACTGATTAACACCAGCTTCTCAGGGAGATTCCTTTTTCCTGCTGCTTCTCTGAATCTACTTGAGGAGAACAGGCAGTCAGGGCCGGCTCCAGGCACCAGGCAAGCAGGTGCTTGGGCGGCCGCTCCGGAGAGGGGCGGCATGTCCAGGTATTCGGCGGCAGTTCGGTGGACGGTGCCTCACTCCTGCTCGGAGCTAAGGACCTCCCGCCGAATTGCCGCCGCAGATTGCGATCACGGCTTTTTTTTTTTTTTTTTTGGCTGCTTGGGGCGGCCAAAACCCTGGAGCCGGCCCTGCAGGCAGTCAACTGAAGTAGTAGGAGCCAGTTAGGCCCTTAGGACGCTGATATCTTCCCTTACTCAGGCCCTACTACCAGCCTGCTTATTTGTCCCCTTCAAATGAGCGTTGAGAGCCACTACAGCTGGCACAGAACAGCAGTCATGAGTGAAAGAAGAAAACGCCCCTCTGGGGCAGCATTCAGAAAAAGAAAGAAAGCAAAGGAAGCTTTTCTATCTAAGCAGGGAGGAGCTCTCCTGAGATACATAGACACAAATGTTCACAGTGAGCCTTCCAGCCCCAGTGAGGATGTGAGTGGTGAGGAGATGCCTGATCTCCCAGTTAGTCAGAGTGCAGGTGACCTGGCAGCTTCATTAGCATCCATATCTCCATCTCAAATGTATGTAACCATGCACATTCCTGAAGAAAAGTGTAGATCAGAGAAGAGTATAGTAGAGGTGCAAGAAACAGCTGCTGCTGAGTTTAGTTCCTTAAGTCTAGATGATCCAGGACAGTGGACCCACTTGAGCAGTAGCCTGAGGGACTTCCTTATACTGCATGGGCCACAGCAAGTGAAAAATTTCATGTTCCCCAAAGACAATGAAAATAGAAGTTTCCATCCAACACATTACTGGCGTTAAATCCCCAATGGTGACACAGTGGAGAGGCCATGGCTTATGTACTCAAAAACCCAGAATGCTGCATACTGTTTCTGTTGCCAGTATTGGGTTCTACAGGAACAAAGGACTGGAAAAATCTGGCTAGAAATCTGGCATGCCACGAGAACGCAGCAAATCAGCAGAGAGCATTCCACAGATGGAAAGAACTTGAGATTAGACTAAGGTTAAAGGCCACCATAGATGATCAGCATCAAGAGAAAATTACATCAGAGTCTCTTCACTGGCAAAATGTTCTGAAAAGGCTCATTGCCATTGTGAGAATGCTTGCTACCCAAAACCTAGCACTGCGTGGCACTTCAGATCAGCTGTATGTGCCAATGGAAACTTCCTTAAAATTGTGGAGCTGATGGCTGAGTTTGATGCTGTACTCCAAGAGCATCTAAGAAGAGTCACCTTCCAAGAAATGTACACACACCACTACCTTGGAAAAACATTTCAAAATGAGATCATACAGATACTGTCAACAAAAGTCAAACAGAAGATTGTGGCAGATCTGAAGTCAGCAAGATGTTACTCTGTTATTCTGGACTGCACACCTGACATCAGCCATATGGAACAAATGACTTTAATGGTGCATTTTGTAACAACAGAACCTAGTGAAAATGGTGACTGTCAGCATTTTCTAGAATTTATTGACATTGATGATACTACAGGAGCTGGTATGAGAAATGTGCTTCTTAAAAAGCTGGAAGATACGGGAATTGCGATAGCTGACATGAGAGGTCAGGGCTACAATAATGCTGCCAACGTGAGAGGAAAGAACAGAGGAGTGCAGACACGGATCCGAGAGTTAAACCCTCAAGCTTTTTTTGTCCCATGCAGTTCTCATTCATTGAATTTGGTGGTCAGTGATGCAGCATCAGCTTCTAGTGAGGCTGCTGAATTTTTTTAATGTAATTGAAAGCATTTATGTATTTTTCTCTGCATCAACTCATTGACGGCAAATTCTGAAGCAACATCTGGGAATATCCTCTCTGACAGTGAAACCACTGAGTACCACATGATGGGAGAGTCAAGTGGAGGCGATAAAGCCTATCAAACACCAAACTGGGAAGATAGATGATGCCATAGTTGCCATTATGGAGGATAATGCTATGACAGGATCTGTTCATGGGAGAACAGTGGCAGAGGGAAATGGAATCACCAGAAACATACATAATTTCTGTGGGGCTTAGTGTGGTGGCATGACATACTGTTTGAAATAAATGTTGTAAGCAAGAGACTCCAAGGTGTTGACCTTGATATATGTGGATCAATGGAACAACTGGACAAAGTAAAGTCATAGCTAAAGTCTTACCGGTAAGATGAGGGATTTCAAAACGTTCTGAAGTGTGCACAGAAGTTGGCAGAGGAACTCCAACTGAAGCTATTTTCCCACCCATTCAAGAATACAAGAGTCACCAAAGAAGAAGACATTTTGATTACGAGGCACGGGATAATCCCATAAGAGATCCCAAACAACAATTCAAAGTTGAATTCTTTAACCAGGTGCTAGATTGTGCAATACAGTCAGTTGAAGAACATTTCATGCAGCTCAAGGAACACAGCAGTATATTTGGGATGTTGTATGATATTCCAAAACTCCTCACTACATCTGAAGAAGACCCACACCAGCAATGCAGGGCACTAGAGACAGCATTGACACATGATGACATGCGTGATATTGATGCGAGTGATTTAGGTGATGAACTGAAAGCCCTTTCAAGATACATTTCAGCAGGATCAATTCCAAAGGCTGTTCTGGAATATATGTGCACAAATAAGATGACCACCCTCTTTCCAAATGCTTTTGTTGCTCTGCGCATACTTCTAACACTTCCAGTAACAGTTGCCAGTAGAAAACGCAGCTTCTCCAACCTTGCAACCATCTCAAATGAACATAGGGTGACCAGATCACCCAGGTCAAATATCGGGACGTGGGGGGGGGGGGGGGGGGGGGGGAAAAAAAAAAAACAACTGGCGACAGAGCAAAAAACAACCCTGCCCTTCCTCCTCCCTCCGCAAGTGCTGGAGGGAGGCCCTGGAGAGGCAGGGGGGGCGTGGGGCCGGAGTGAGTGAGAGTCCAGCCTGGCCCCGAATGCAGGCAGGACTCAGTCGGGCGGTACCTGGAGGGAGAGTAGGGGGGCAGCCCGCGGGGGCAGGCGGCAGCTGTTCTCTCCACCTGGGCAGCGGGACTCAGGAGCAGCCGCTGCTGCAGCTCCCACTGCTGTGGGGGGAGGAAGCAGCCGCTGGTCAAGCTCAGCAGCTGTGGCTCTGGTGCCCGCGAACCCCCGGAGCCCGGGCCTGTTACGGGGACCCAGCAGCGCGCACGCTGCGCGCGCCCAGCCCCTGGCCAGTCGTGTCTGGGCTGGCTGCCCAGCTGGTGCAATCCCGCGGGCGGCCCCGGAGTGGAGGCAGCAAGCCCCTACCCCCCCCCGTTCCCCTGCGGGACCCGAGCGGGACGGG
>NC_048299.1:71807148-71864357 GCF_013100865.1 Trachemys scripta elegans
GCCGGGCTGCCGATGCCTCCACCCCGGGGATTGCACCAGCAGGGCAGCCAGCCCAGATGCAACTGGCCAGGGGCTGGGCACAGCGTGCGTGCTGCTAGGTCCCCGCAACAAGCCCGGGCTCGGGGGGTTCGCGGGCACCAGAGCCACAGCTGCCGAGCGCCATGGTCACTTCCTCCCCCCGTGGCAGTGGGAGCTCCAGCAGCGGCTGCTCCCGAGTCCCGCTGCCCAGGTGGGGAGAACAGCCGCCGCCTGGCCCCACGGGCCACCCCTCTACTCTCCCTCCAGGTACCGCCCGACTGAGTCCTGCCTGCGCTCGGGGCCAGGCCAAACTCTCACTCACCCCGGCCCCGCGCTCCCCCTGCATCTCCGGGCCTCCCTCCAGCGCTTGTGGAGGGAGGAGGAATGGCATGCTTGGGGAAGAGGTGGGGATTTGGGGAGGGAGCCAATGGGGGAAGGAGGGGGCGGAGTCGGGGCTGGGGCACGAGCACTTCCGGGCTCCGGAGCCTTTGCTTGTTTGTCCAGTGTCCCGACCTTACATTGGTCGGGACCCAGGACAAACAAGCAAATATCAGGACAGTCCCGATAAAATCGGGACGTCTGGTCACCCTAATAGAACATGAGCTGGCCCAGACGGTGGTCCTTCAGGAAGCAGTTCAAATCTTTGCAATCAAGAAGGCACGGAAAGCACCACTTTGATTATTCAAACAGCTAAAAATGCCAGTGTTTACTATACAGACAAGAAAAGTTACATTTGCTGTTCAGGAGTTTGAAAGTTAAGTGTTACTTAACATTTTTGAAGAAGCCATTTTAAGTTGTTAGTTCTCCTTTATTGGGGTAGGTAGCAGAGCAGTACCATGAGAAGAGTAGACCAGGGAAAAGGCAGAATTGAGAACTTTTAAAGTTTTGGCCCAAGCAAGGGGGCATGGGGGTGTCATTTGAGCTCCTCCCCTTATGTGCCAAACTGTTCTGGGCAGACCCAGACTCTCCCCGCTTTGCTTCCTAGGCAGGGCAACTACTGTTCTGCACACAGCCAGGCAGGCGAGGCACTGCGGCTGGCTGGTGGGTGTTTGCGGTGGCTCAGAGACCTGCGAGGGGCTGGCCCAGGGCAGCTGAGTGACAGGCGGCTAAGAAAGGGGGCAGGGCGGGGCGGGGAGCGAGGGGGCGAAGGAACTCGTGTCGGAGCGAGCAAGTCCTGCCCAGCTGTTTGCGAAGTTTTAAGATTTCCTGTTTCCCTCGCGGCGCTGAAGCGAAGCGGAGTGAGTCAGCCCGGCCGCGCGGAGTCCCGGAGCAGCCTGCCCAGCCACAGCTGCCGCCGCGGCCTCGCCTCTCTCCCCGGCCGGCCCGGGGTGCAGCCCTCACCCCCCCCCCCCCGTCAGCAGAGGAGCCCGACTTCTTGCTTCGGCTTCCTATGCGGAGCGGGCTAGACCATGAGCCGGGATCGCCTCCGGAGCCTGTGGCTGCTGCACGCTTGCTCGTGTTGGGCGCTCGTAGGCAGCACCATCCCCCCTCAGCCGCGGGGCTCAGGTAAGTCGCGGTCTCGTCCCCCCTTCCCCTTCTTTGTCGGGGCGGCGGCAGAGGGGGTCCACCCCCCCTCCAGGCGGCTGTGCAAGGGGCGATGCCGTTCGCTTGACAGCTGCAGGCAGCAGGGGAGCGGCGCTGCGAGCCCGCGGGTGCCGGCTGGAGCTGCGAAGTTCGGGTGCCCGCTGGAAAGGGGCTCGCTGGAGAGGCTGGGCGGGTCGGGGCTCAACCGAGGAGCTGGCAGGAAGCGCGCGGGGGGTTGCTCTGAGCCGAGCCTAGCCCGGGCCCCGGGGAAAGCGTAGTTCGGAAGTTGGCTACTGTCTGTCCTGGAGTTATCGGGCAGGGCGCAGCTGCAACAGCCTCCGCACCTGGCCCCATGGTGAGATCCGGGTGCTGGTGCCCCTCCGCTCTGCCTCAGCAAAGGGGGTTGGGGGCCCTCTTCGCAGGAGCAAAGCGCCCCCCCCCATCTTGCTTCTCGGGCTGTGTGTGGCAGTTGTTAGTTTTGATTAGGATTGACCCGCTCACCTGTGTGCTGCCCTCTGGGGATGAAAAGCGCTCCTCTGAGCCCGAGGCGGCATTGTTGTTCTAGGACCCTGACACGTGGGATGCAGGTAAAGGGGATTCAGAAAGTGGCACTCAAACTAAATGACTTAATCTTAGATCTTATTAAGGTCCCCAGAGTATTATTTGTCTCTGTGTGTGCTGGAGCCTGTCTGTATCCCTGATTTGCTCCCTGTCCCACACGTGGGCCTTGCCATGGGTCTAGCTCTATGTAAACTGATCTTGCAGCAGTGTCTTAAAAGATATTGGTTTTTTTTTCTTTTTTCTTTTTTTGTACAGTCACTGCATGTAACTGAGAATTAAGCACTGGTTGTGAGCCATTGCACTGAGAGCTCTCATTTAATTAATTTCCTGCCATTGCAGGGGCCTTGGGCATTGGTGGGCACTTTGGTCTCTCCTGCACTCTGCATGTGCACACACAGTGTAGTCTCCTGAGGACTGAAGTGCTTTGGTCTTAATATAGGGGTATCTGAGTGAAATGTAATGGTCTGTGATATACAAGAGATCAGACCAGATGAACTGATGGACCTTTTTGGCCTTAAACTCTCTGAAACTTCAGGCATTCCTTCAGTATTCAAAGCATTCCTAAAAGTTAATTCCTGGCTTGTTTGGTTTTTCATTACACTTCACATCCCTGTGTTGGGAATTTTTAATTGCACTGTACATCCCTGGTTATTTTTAAAGCCATGGCTCATATTACTACTATTAATATATCTATGTATATTGTGCAAAGAGAGAGCAAAGTGCCTTGCAAACTTATGTGAAAACAAGGTTCCCTGGTCTGAAAAACTTGCAAACTGAGGATCTAATCCCACAAACACTTATCCCCGTGAGATCTCACCAGGACTACTCACATGTGTAAAGTTACATCTATAAGTGTCTAGAGGATTAGGCTCTAGAACATATTATTGAAACCTATTTTTTTTTTTGTATTGTAGGGAAACCTGTGTATAGTACACTCAAATATTATAAAAACAATCCTGCTCCTATTAAAGCCAGTAGCAACATTTTTCTTGAGCTTCTAGTCAAATTCTGCTAGCCTATTCTAATTGTTTTACCCCACTCCGATTCCACTGACGACTGTGGAGTTATGATCAACTGACACTGGTGTAAATGAGCAGAACTAACTCCTGCCTGATTCTTCACTGCCTTGCACCTAGTGTAGCTATTTGCACCTATGCAAAGTGGGTATAAAATAGGCTTGATTCTGATCTGTAGCCGAGTCACTCTCAACTCAGCGGAGTCTGTGGAGTCAAAAGCAGGGCCGGATCCAGGGTTTTTGCCGCCCCAAGCAGCCCCCCCGCCCCCCAAAAGCCGCGATCGCGATCTGCGGCACTTCGGTGGGAGGTCCTTCACTTCGAGCGGGAGTGAGGGACCCCCTGCCGAATTGCCACCGAATACCTGGACGTGCCGCCCCTCTCCAGAGTGGCTGCCCCAAGCACCTGCTTGCTAAGCTGGTGCCTGGAGCTGGCCCTGGTCAAAAGCTTTGCAACTCTTGTGTCTATCTGGAGCTCTTCTTGGCATCTAGCATAATTTAGGGTATTCTTGAGGCTACACTTCAGTTATCCCCATTTTTGGGGCCATTCTGGCAGTTGCAGATCACTGGAATGGAGACGAATGTTGAGAATATTACCTTTTCCCAGGAACAACTCCTACAGAGAGGGCCAGGACCATAAAGGCAGCATAGCCAGCTCTGTGTTAGCTCGCACCACCCAGGGGTTCCTCCACACTAGGGGAATCCTCAACTGAGCAGATCCCATGGTGTCAGCAGCTTTGCGCCTCCATAGCAGTGCAGATCAGGTGGGATGCAGCTGAGTATCTGGCTCGATTTGTACAGCTGTAAATGACAACATGGCATTTTTAATGCAAAGCACTGGAGAATCAGTCCCTCTGTGGTGAAATAGAAAATCTGTTTAAGCCCTGCCTTGAAAGAGTCAGTGCCCTTGGCTTTCATCTAGGTTGCTTAATAAGTTTTAGGCCTCAAATCTGGTCAGGGATATAGTGTAAATTCTACTAGACAGCAGAAGGAGAATTGACAAGTTCTTGTCAGCAAGAATAAAAATTAAAAGTGGATAGTGTTTAATAAATAAATTAATTAATGGAGATATCCCATCTCCTAGAACTGGAAGGGACCTTGAAAGGTCATCGAGTCCAGTCCCCTGCCTTCACTAGCAGGACCAATTTTGATTTTGCCCCAGATCCTTAAGTGGCCCCCTCAAGGATTGAATTTACAACCCTGGGTTTAGCAGGCCAATGCTCAAACCACTGAGCTATCCCTCCTCCCAAGGGTTTACTTGAACAAGCCTAATCCTGGAGGATGGAAATAGTCCAAAATAAATTAGAAATAATGTTTTTATCTATACGTTATTCAGCTAGTCCCTTTTGACTTTCAGTTTCATTACAAGGTCAATGGGATTAAGAGTTACTTTAAGGGATTAAGGGCCCAATCCTGCAAACAATTTACTTCTGAGCATTTTGTTTATTATGTGAATAGTCTGGTTGAAGTTCCTGCGTAGGTGAGATGGGTGTTGCAGCTATGTCAGAGTGCAAAGGGACTATTTGTTGTAGTGAATGAGACACTCCATACTAAATGTTTGCATGAGTGGGCTCTAAGTGATGAAAACAAATTTTTCAATGAGTATTTTTCTTGGGTGTATTTTCTGGTACATAGACAGGACAACAGAACTGATATCAGTTAAATGTAGCACCCTCTTATCACCCACTGTCTGAAACTGTGCAACTGTAAGTAATACATGAAATTTAGGTCTGACAAAAAGCTACATACAGAAAAACAGACTATTTCAAACATAGTAGAACAATGAAACATTTTTTTTCTAATTAGAGGCCATTGTGTGTGCGCTTAATTCCATCTCTATTTGTGATAGTTTTTAATTGTGCTTAAATTCTATTAACTTTGGTAGGAGTTAGCAATCCTTAACGTTAAGCATGGGTTTAAAGTGAAGTCTCAGTTTAGATGCTTTCCTGAGTCAGGCCTAATATTACTTTGGTTACAGTACAACAAAGTTTAGCTACAGTCCTAAATTGCAAGAAACAGTGGCATTTGAAGAAAAAAGACTAATGGCTAGGTTTTTTTTTTTTTTTTTTACTTCTGTCTGTATGTTTTTTAACGATCCCAGTTCCTTCATCTTTGTCTTCTTGTAATTGCAGTTTGTTGTTATAATTTTATCTGAGTTTTCTGTAACATCCCAGCTCCTCCCTTTATATTGATATTAGAGCCAATTTCGCCCCTGGAATGATTGTTGAGGAAAATTCTTTTGCCCAAACAGCTGGCAGTTAGGGATGGATGCCAGCAGGAAAGGCTAAGTTACCCTGATTAGAATGGTCTTCTTTCATTTGTTCCTCTTCTCTTTTTGGGATGAGTGGCATCATTAAGAATGAATGGAGTTTCTAGTCTGTTTCATATCATAATAAAAATAAACTGTTATATTGTATATAATAAACCATAGTTATTTAGAACTAGTTCCCAGTGTTCATGAGTCCAGTTCTTCACACACTTGACTGAGAGTAGGTCAAGAGCAACTCCATTGAAATAATGGAGTCATTCTAATGCGATACTGGTGTGTGTGAGAGGAGAATTGGGCTCAGTCCTCCACAGCTGCAGCCAGATGGGTTGAGTGCAAGGGTAGATGCACCTCTGTAACACACAGGAGCATCTGACTCCTGGTATTTAAAGCATTTTTTATTTTAAACCTTCCACACCAAGGATTAATATTTTGCATTTAACTCACAAGCTAACTTGAAACTATAGGTATTAGAATGCTATCTCCCCCGCAGACATTCCACTTTTATCAAAGGACTCTCTCTTTTGCCCTTCCCAGAAGCACCACATCCTTGAGACAACACACCCAGGAGCTCTCATCTACCTTTACTACACTGTGTGTTACGTTATGAGCATGATTGAGAGTAGAATGCTCACTTTTCACAGGTGCAAATGATTACATAAGGTACCAGCTGGTGGTGAATCAGGCCCATCATGTTTGTGAAGTCATGTAAATACTTATATTAGTTGGGATGAGGTGGTGGGGTATCTGCACACATTTTTTTGTTAGGACTTACATGATAATATCTAGAGTTCAATTGATTTTTAACATGGATATTGTGTGTCATCATAATGGCTCCAAGATTATTATTTTTTTATTATTACTCTGTGTTACAGCAACAGCTTGAGATCCCAACTGAGAGCGGTGCCCCATTATTCTAGGCATTGTACAACCACATAGTAAGGGATGGTCCCTGCCCCCAAATAGATATTCTTCTAAGTGTACACTAACAACAAAGAGTCTGGTGGCACCTTAAAGACTAACAGATTTATTTGGGCATAAGCTTTCGTGAGTAAAAACCTCACTTCTTCGGATGCATAGAGTGAAAGCTACAGATGCAGGCATTATATACAGACACATGGAGAGCAGGGAGTTACTTCACAAGTGGCGAACCAGTGTTGACAAGGCCAATTCAATCAGGGTGGATGTAGTCCACTCCCAATAATAGATGAGGAGGTGTCAATTCCAGGAGAGGAAAAGCTGCTTCTGTAGTGAGCCAGCCACTCCCAATCCCTATTCAAGCCCAGATTAATGGTGTTGAATTTGCAAATGAATTTTAGTTCTGCTGTTTCTCTTTGAAGTCTGTTTCTGAAGTTTTTTTGTTCAATGACCGTGACTTTTAAATCTGTGATAGAATGACCAGGAAGATTGAAGTGTACACTGACATCAAATAATACAACGTAACAGTCCTTTCAGAGCCTTTGCATTGTGTGACCCTAATATACTATTATAATTTATTATTTGTATTGCTGTAGTGAAGAGAAATATTTTAAAGCACCAGAGCACTATGTTCTCTTAATATATGCTTTGCACTTAGAGAATGCTTTTCCTCTGTACATTTCAAAATGTTTTTATAAAAGTAGTTAAGCACCAATATCCTGATTTTTTTTTTTTAAAGAGGGGGAAACTGAGACATTGAGAAGTTAAAGTGTGATCCTAATTTGAAAAGTATCTGTAAACATGACATTGTAGTATAACTGTTTTATTGACTCTCAGCAAATTCCAGATCAAATTTGCGCTGTGTGTGTGTGTGTGTGTGTGTGTGTGTGTGTGTGTGTATAGATATGCTTATTTATTTATATATATATATATATATATATATAAATAACAGCCACTGCCACAAGTTCAACCTGTGATTTGTAAGTCAAGCTGTGCTCTTTCTAGTTTATGCATTGTCACCAGAGATAGAGGTTCTGAAAGATAATTTCTGCCCTATTACACCTGTACAATCCCACTGAGGCATTGTACTGTTGTAACTGAAGGCATAATTTGGCTCTGCAATTGAACTGAATTAAAAATTCTGTTGATGCAGGTGCCAAAATAAAATCCATCTCACTCTCCCATGACTGTATTGCCTCTTCCAAGGAGTACAAGGGAAGATATATTTTTTGTTAGAAAAGCGAGTGAATTTGACAGAATACACCCAGAGACCAGGTCTGTTAAGTAGGAAGGTGTCATTTTTCAAAGCAGCTTGCCAAGTAAAGACACAGTATGGCTCTTACATGCATAGGGCACATTAATAGATACCTTGGAAAACTAGCCTTTGTGCAAGCAAAGTACATCTAGGGCCAGGTCCTCATCTGGCATAAATCAGCATAACGCTATTGAAGACAATGAATCTACACTGATTTATATCAACTGAGGATCTGCCCCACAGAATTAATAACTGGCAACTGTGAGTTATGAGGCTCTAATTCCCTTGAGCAGACCTTTGTGATATCATATCTTACAAGAGCCAAAATGATATGGTTCTCTTTCCCAGAACAAGAAAGTAATTTGGCTGCAGCGTTTGGGACTCCCTGGAGCCTAGAGAGTAATGATTTCAGGAGGCCATGGGAAGAGGGAAGTTCCAGAATTCCAGAATGCTGGGACATGATCAAAGGTATGATTAAGGCTTTTAACTTGGGCAGAACCAAGGGGAGAAAGGGGAATAGGCAGAAAGGGAGCTGTGCTAAGCAAAATACTTTAATAGTATTTTACATTAATATAATACCTTTCATTCCTCTTAGGCCCTGTCTATACTGCAGCTGGGAGTGAGCTTCCCAGCCCAGGTAGATAGACTTGTGCTAGTGGGGCTTGCGCTAGCGTGCTAAATATTAGCTGTACAGATGTTGCCGCACTGGGAGAGGCTCAGGCAAGCCACCTGAGCTCAGAACCCTGGAGTAGGGTGAACTTGAACTCAGGTGGCTAGCTTGAGCCTCACCTGATGTGGCAGTGGTCACGCTGCTATTTTTAGTGCACTAGCGCAAACCTCACTACTGAAATATATCTACCAGGGGTTGGAGGCTCTTTCCCAGCTGCCATGTAGTCATACTCATGGACTTCAGCGGGAGCTGAAATCACTTAATGCCTAGCAAGATTGGCCCTTATATTTTTTTTATGCCTGTGAAAAAGAAATCTCTATCCACCAACTTCCACAGTATCTGTTTGCGAGTTTTGGGTTTGGAGTACATCTGAAGCCATCATAATAATAATGCTTAGCCCTTTCCCCCTTAGATCTTGAAATGCTTGTTGGTATGTCTATGTATTTTATTTGCATTTAAAAAAAATAGATGTATGGAGAGGGAAATATGATATGGTATAGTTAGTACTTTTTCACTTAGTTTTTTTCTCAAATTGCCCAGTCTCTTATAATATTCCTTGGGTGGACAGAAATTGCTCCAAGTTTGCAATTTTAAGGCTGATGTTGACAGTGTTCAAAGTATGGTAATTTTGCTTCCATTCATTCTGGAGTTAGTAATTAGCCCAGAGTAGCACTTCTCTGTTGTTTTGAGTAAGTCATTACACGACTACAGGGCGACTTTTTTTTTATTTGGCCCAAAATGTGCAGCATTATAAAAATATACAAAATTTAAGAACATGTTTCTTCTTTGTTTTCAGTGATTACATTGAAATTGGCCCCCCTTTTCTCTGGGAACATATTATAAAAGCCCTTATTCCCAACTTGGCTCCATGGAAATCTTAAAGATAAACTATCTTGCAGCATGGCTGTAGGTGTCTTGATGCCAGACACCCCGCTGCCTGGTGAAAACCCCATATGATGGGTCCATGATCAGAGAAGGAAATCTTTGAGATTTACCTTGTGGATTTTTCTTGAACCATCCCCTCCATGGGAGGGATACGGTGGGCTGTGGATTTTGGAGACCACAGCTTCATCAACCGCATTGATCATGATCAGGAATACCGTAATACATGAGGATGGAGAAGAGCTGTCATGCAGAGGTGGCTGCTGCTCCACTGTCTTGTTTACCTCCCATTGGTTGGCTCGCAGCCCAAGCCAAAAGAATTTCCCTCCTCTTCATATTTTCACAAGGAAATCCAAGGCTCTGCAGGGGACAGTGCTATGGAGCACAGCGCCTGCCCTGCAGCAACTCCTTCCTCCTCCACCCCTTCAACTCTAAGGAACTCCATCAGTGTGGATCTCTGATGGGAGGCGTCCCTGTTGGCCAAAGGAGGGAAGGATGGTGCCATGGCAGTGACATTCTCCTACTTCCCCAAGGAAATGGGGTGATGTATGTGGCTGGATGGCCCCTCCATGTGTGTCAGTTTGGGTTCAAAGAGAGTCTTGAGCAAAGTAATTCTTCAACAGAATTTCTGGATGAGAGCCCCAAGGCCATCAGTAAGCCCAGTCAGTCTTGCATTGTTTCTCCTCTCCTATACTGTGCCAAGTTAAACAAGACACAGGACAAATCTGTTTCCCCAGTTAAGAGCTTCCATGTGTTATGAGCCATCAAGGAGCAGTGATGGTGCAAGGTGGCCCCGTCTTGTGTTACTTGACTGTTTTATGGTCTAGCTCTTTTCTATCATGGCTGTTTTGATGGATATTGTATTGTGCAAGCTGAGTTGTACTTCCTCTAAGTTTGCTATTTTTGTACATGTGAAGTGCAGTGTGTTTTGTCACATGTGCTTACCAATGGTGTCAAACTGGAAACCCTGGTCTCTGTCCTGGTTGGTGAAGGTTGGGGGTGAATGCTATAAGCAGATGATTGTTCATTTGCAATCATTATAAAGTATCTTAACCTTCAAAGCTAATGTTGATACATCTCTACTACTACCACTCACCACATGCATCAAGGTAGAAGAAACTGGCATCTACATTTCCCTCCCCATCTCCCCACAGCTGTAGTCTGGCATGGACCATACTCACCAAGATAACTGTCTTCCTTCCCATAAAATGTGAACTTTTTATTTTAAAAAAGTGTGCATTTTGTGCTCATTAAGTGGAGGAACAGATAACTTGGACTAGGAAAGAACAGTGCATACCCCCAGTGGCGCTGGAACCCTTTAAATAGTGGAGGTGCTGAAAGCCAGCCCCCTTACCACTGTCCACGCCTCTCCCCCCAACTGGGTCTGGGAGCAGTGCTGTGTCTCTGGGAGGGGGGACTGGGCCCAGACAGGGGTGAGGGGGCAAAGGCTGGGGGCGGGCACTGGGCACAGGGCCAGTAGCAGAGTAGACACTCAATATGGATTGTGTAGAGAATCACTGAAGTAGACAAGCAGCCGTTCCAATGATTGGAAGCTGAAGCTAGATGAATTCAGAACAGAAATGTGCATTTTTTTTTTAAAACAGTGAAGGTAATTAACCGTTAGAACAACCTATCTAGAGACTTGATAGATTTTCTATCATTTGAAATCTTTAAATCAAGACTGGTTATCTTCTTAAAACGTAAACAATGGCTCAAACAGAAGTTGTGGCCTTGATGCAGAAACTGCTGTGTGAACTCCTATCCTGAGTTATACTGGAGGTCAGACTAGATCAATGATCCTTTCGGGCCTTACATCCTGTGAATCATCAGGTATTTGTTTAGCACCAAAAACTGGTTTTACTTGTGTCCTAAATCAGAATTTGGATTCGTGTCTCCAGAAGCAACAAAGAGTTAAGTCACTCTGCTGACTAACCCCTTGAAAGGACATTTCATACATGTATAGGCTATACAATTTTGCATCCATGGAATTTTAAAAATGTATCCTTTCCCATGGAAAGTTTTTTTTGTTTAAATTATCATGTTGTTGAATTTGGAAAGCTTAGACATTCGTTGTTTTTTAAGAACGTTCTGTTAAATGCATGTTCTAAGTGAATGTAGTGTTTGTGAAAAGTGCCAGATTGACCGCTCCAGAGAGTCAACTCCTATTGTTACTGTGCACATACAGTATAGGCAGTAATATCAGAGCATGTTTCCCCACATTGTGATTTGCCCTGACATTAAACAGGTTTTTCAGCTTTCATGTCCATTTAATGCCTCCCTCCCCTATGGCTATCAGTTGAGATGGTGTTTTTGTGATCGTATCATTAGTCCACTATGAACTTTATGGAGACAGTCAAGTAATTTCACGTAGGCCACCAAACACCTTAGAAAAAGTTCTCAGTTTCTCATAGACTTTAAGTCCAGAAAGGACCATCATGATCATCTAGTCTGACCTCTCGCACATTGTAGGCCACAGAACCTCCCCCAGCCTCTCCTGTAATAGAACTATAACCTCTGGCTGAGTTACTGAAGTCCTCAAATCATGATTTAAAGACTTCAAGTTACAGAGAAGCCACCATTTACACTAGTTTAAACCAGCAAGTGACCCAGGCCCCATGTTGCAGATGAAGGTGAACCCCCCCCACTCCTCACCGGATCTTTGCTAATCTGACCCAGGGGGAAATTCCTTCCTGACTCCGCATATGGCGATCAGTTAAACCTTGATCATGTTGGCAAGACCCACCAGGGAAAGAATTCTCTGTTGTAACTCCAAGCCCTCCCCATCTAGTGTCTCATCGCTGGCCATTGGAGATATTTGCTGCTAGCAGTTGCAGATTGGCTACATGCCATTGTAGGCAGTCTGTCATACCATCACCTCCATAAACTTGTCAAGCTCAGACTTGAAGCCAGTTAGGTTTTTTTCCTCACTGCTCCCCTTGGAAGGCTGTTCCAGAGCTTCACCCCTCTTATGGTTAGAAACCTTCATTTAATTTCAAGCCTAAACTTAATGAGGGCCAGTTTATATCCATTTATTCTTTTGTCCACATTGGCACTTAACTTAAATGACTCTTCTCTCTCCCTAGTATTTATACTCTGATGTATTTGTAGAGAACAATCGTAACTTCCATCAGCCTTCTTTTTTTGGTTAGGCTAAACAAGCCAAGCTCTTTGAGTCTTCTCTCATAAGGTAGGTTTTCCGTTCCTCAGATCATACTAGTAGCCATTCTCTGCACTGTTCCAGTTTGAATTCATCTCTCTTAAATGTGGGAGACCAGAATTGCACACAGTATTCCAGATGTCTCACCAATGCCTTGTATAATGGTGCTAACACTTCTCTATCTCTACTGATGCATCCTACAACTTCATTGATCTTTTTCATGGCTGCATCACATTGGCAGTTCTAGTTGTTAGTCCCTAAAAGCATTCTCAGATCACCTTTTTTCCTTTCTTAAAAATAGGAACTATATTAGCAATTCTCCAGTCATAGAGTATGACCCCCCCCCGAGTTTACAGATTCATTAAAAAGCCTTGCTATTGGACTTTCAATTTCATGTGCCAGTTCCTTTAATATTCTTAGATGGGGACTAACCAGGCCCCCAGAATTAATCCCATGAAGCTGTTTGAGTTTGACTTCCACCTTGGATGTGGTAATTACTACTCCCATATCCTCATTCGCCACTCTGCCATTACCCCTAAGATCTTCATTAGCCTTATTAAAACCTGAGGCAAAGTATTTGTTTAGGTGTTGGGCAATGCCCAGATTATCTTTAATCTCCACTCCATCTTCAGTGTTTAGTGGTCCCACTTCTTCTTTCCTTGTTTTCTTTTTATTTATATGGCTATAGAACCTTTTACTGTTGGTTTTAATTTCCTTTGCAAGGTCCAACACTGCTTGGCTTTTGGCAGTTCTCACTTTCCTCCTGCACTTTCTGACCTACAAGAGGTAGCTTTCTTTATTAATCTATCTCATCTTCCATTCCTTGTAAGCTTTTTGCTTAATCATCTGTTTGAGATGGTTGCTCACCCAGCTTGATCTGCAACCCTTCCCCACAATATTTTTCCTCTTGCTTGGGATTCAGGCTTCAGATAGTTTCTGCAACTTTGACTTAAGGATCTGAATGTGGAGGAGGCTTGGAATTACATTGAGTTCTTCAATCCAGTCCACTTCCCTAACTAATTCCCTTATTATTATTTTTTTTAATAGTTTGCCCTTTTGAAATTAAGGACCCTAGTTGCAGATCTATTTTTTTTTTTTAATCCTTTCATTTAGTTTAAACTGAATTAGCTCATGGTCACTCAAACCAAGCTTGTCCCCTACAACTAATTCTTACATGAAGTCCTTACTGTTCACCAATACCAAATCTAAAATGGCATCACCTCTTGTTGGTTTGGCAACTGCTTGGTGAAGAAATCTGTCAGCTATGATCTCCAGGAAAATCTGGGCCCTACTATTATTAGTAACACTTATCCTCCAATCTGTATCTAAGAATGTAGTCTCCAATAATCACACAATTCCCACTAGCATTTATTTAATTAAAAACATTAAAGAGGTCTCTATCCATATCCAAATTGATCTTGGGGGAAGCACTATCCCAGGGGAACTTCTAGTAGTTTTCTCCCCCAAAGTGATTTTGGCCCAAACAGACTCTGTTTTATCCATTCCATCACTTCTAATTTCTTTACAGTCTACCTTATCATTAATATATAATGTTACTCCACCACCACTTGCTACTTTACCACAGCTGGATTTGAATCAGTGACCTACAAATGAAGGATTAAGATGTGCAATGACCAGTCTCTGGAACCATCCAGTTACCCTCAAATAGATGTATTGGTCCAGATCCTGAACTAGTGTAACTTGGTGTAGCACCATGGGAGTCAGTAGAGCTACACTGATTCACACCAGCTGAAGATCTAGTCCTATTAATCCTGTCTAAGAGACCACAGAAAGTGGGTACCTTCCATATGCTGGTACCGTACTATATCATGTCTCTAGCTGAACTATACCGTGTAAAAACTCATGAAGTGTAGCCACATTTTGCTTTTAAAATTTTTTAATTGTTACAAGGAAAAGAGATTTAAACAAAAATTATGAGTCAGAGGAAGGCGTGTCTGATTTTGAGTTCTTCCAAGAAAGGTTTTCCTGATACACCTGAGCAAGTGTGTGTTTCTCAGTCTTACACCCATCCTCCTTTCTCCTCACAGCACCTCCTTTTATAGAAGTAATTGTTTTGCAGACTTTTGGTTGGTTTTCCCTTCCATTTCTGATTGGAATTTTTCTTTTAAAAAAGACATCTGAAAAATGCACCTGCTGACTTTAAGAACTGTTGGGCTATTGAGAAAGAACTGTTAAAGTAGTCTTAAGAGTGTCTAGGAGATGGCCATTATCTTAAGCTTGGGGCATGCTGGAGACAGTGGATTATGGAAACAGTGACCATCATAAAAGACTGCTTTTTCATTAAGTATTTCCACGCAGGTAGATATGTTTTTTAAAAAAATCAACTCTATCCATACAGTTAACTGTATGAGCTTAATTACAAAGTTATTCTGCCTAAACATCCAGAATTGTACTTCATAACCAAACTAGAACAGCCTGCTTTCTCTCTCACACCTTCAGACAGGTAGACTAAACATTTTAGCCTGGCAAGTTCCTTCACACTGAGCTGTCTCTTTCTTTGAGAATATCCTTGCCTCGTGCTGTAATGCCAGGCCTTTTGGTGCAGACAACTGAAGCACATTGTGTAGTGACTAAAAGAATCCACTGCAGGCAGTAAGAAGTGTTTTTTCTTGTATGCACGTATGCATATTTGTTAGTGTCAGAGTGATGCTAGCCTTTAAACGTGAGTGTTATAGATGCCTGTGGAATCCAGCATACATGTGACAATGTACCCTAGAAGAAAGCTGTTTTACAACATAGTGTACAAATGTAACTTCCTTGCATTTGTGTTCTAGAGACAATAGTAGTGACAGGGACCTTTGGTTTGGTTATGGAGTGAAATCCAGGTCTCACTGAAGTTATGGTAAAATACCCATTTACTTCAGTAGGGGCTGGATTTCACCCATGAATTTTTACTTTAAACCTGGTAACACTCCCTACAGTGAAGAGAAATTTGTGAACAGCCTGATTTGCTCCCTTTCCCCACATACTTTTTTTTTCTTTTTTAAGAATGGACTACAAGCAGCTGATTCGGCTACAGTGAGGTTACTCAAGGAATCCATTTGTAAACATATTAAAAGGAATAGATGATCAGTGAGGCATGCTAATCAACCAATCTGGGATAGATAAGGGGCTGTCCCCATACACCTCTCTCAAAAAATCTGGTATACCGTGGCACTATGGGCTTGTCTACACTTACTGGAGGATCGACGCTGCGGCAATCGATGCATCAGTGGTCGATTTTAGCAGGTTTAGTGGAGACTTGCTAATCGACTGCCGATGGCTCTCCCATTGATGCCTGTACTCCACCTGATTGAGAAGAGAAGGGGAGTAGATGGGAGAGCATCTCCCATCGACGTTGCGTAGTGTGGATCTCGCGGTAAGTAGATCTATTCACGGAACTCAAATTGCATAGCTTAGATCGACTTTTCCCTTTAGACCTAAGGCATAACATAAGGGACATTAGGACTCCTAAGTTGAAGTCTCAGAATGAAAACATTTCTAAGATTGGCTTGTTTTTATAAGCTATGTTCTCTTCTCAATGCATTGTATATAATTTCCATTCATGTTGGTGGGAATTAGATGCATCCATCAAGAGAACCTACCCCCAAGGTTATAACATTCTGCTACTCTCTTTCTCACATGTAATCTAACAGAGACAAATATAGCCATCCATGCTGCTGAATTTGAGAAGGTTGTGTATTTTCACCCCACAAATCCATTCAAAGTGATTTTGCTCCCAAAGAATTAAGTTTCTGTCTAATTTTACTTTGAGGAGAGCGATTTACTATTTTATCTGAGCTGATGAATTATGAAAGTGAGTAATTTCTTTCTCATGCTATTCCTGTCGAATCTGTCATTCAAACATTACTGTGCATCAACAAAGCTGTTTGCAGAGAGTTTTTCCGCAGGGAAATTTCGCCTTACAGTCAACAAGATCTGAACAGAGCTGCCACAAAAGCTTGTTGACCCATCAGCGATTGACAGAGAATTTCCTTTTTGGTAAAATAAGTCTTTTTATTCCACTACAATTAATTTTCCAAGTTAGATTAACTAGGATGGATCAGGAAAAGAGGTACAATACAGCCTTTAGAAAATAAATTGTATAGAATTCTATAATATTAAAACAATTCATTTTATTGCAAACTAATGTTTTAGACCAATGCTGTAGTACCTTATAAGAATGCTTTTAGCGATGTGTTCAAAATATAATTCTAGATCTCACCTCCTCCACTACTGCTGAAATTTGGAGAAGTTCAAAATCTAAGCAAAGGACCAAATTTTGCAAATGTCCCTATGTTTATAGTGAGCTGAAACAACTCCCCTGAAATAAGCATCCCTGAATTTTAGTGCTTGAACTCTGGATCCAAATTTTGTAGTGGGAGCCCACTTTTTTTTTTTAAGTATGGGAGGATCAGATTTTTAAATATGGTAACAGTGCACCCACAAAAATACAAATGCACTCATTGCATATGGAAAGTAAGTATCTGCACATGTGTATAAATCAGTGCATATGCACATGTGCATAACTACTGCCAGGTTAGAAGCACAATTGCCTGGTTAATGCATTAAAATACTCATTTCTCATGGGCACCTGTTGGTCTTTACAACACAGTGATTTGTGTAACTGATAAATACGAGTCCCATGGATATGCTGGATGTTTATGGAAAATTTTATAAAAGTTTCAGGCTGGTTAGTCAATGATATGCATGTGCGTATACATCTGTCTCGTATGGGAATAGTGGAGATTCTCAACATGTGAATCACATTCCCCCCCCCCCATTCCTTTTGCTGAAGTAAATTTGCTCAGTCACTTCCAATCATAGATGGCTAGATTGATTATATCAGACTGAAAGAATAAACTAGTCCTCAGATTCATGAAGCACCCCATAAATCTAGGTACTGATTCTTGTACCTTCTTTGAAGTGCTGCAAAAACTGGCACCACGGAGACTGGGGTGCATTTTTGAAGGAGCTCAGTGAGGAATCATGGTTTGAAAAAAATCTAGAAACATTAGTATGCACTCTTCTAACAGAGTTTAAAAAAAAAAAAAGTTAAACAGCAGCACTATAATTTTCTTATTCTAAACCACATAATCTGAGCCAAAATCTTTTTAGGTCTTATGCCATTTATGCATCTGGTGCTTCATAATTATGAAGTATTATCAGTGCAGGAATGTGACACTTTAAGTTTTATGGGAACAGATGCAGCCCACTCAGGGTTATATTTTAGGAGTTCTTTTGATTTCTTTTTTAAAAATCTAACATCCAGTCTTTTGGGCCTGATAATGCTCTCATTTAAATACGTGAACTTACTCCCAAAGAATTAGGGTGTAAGTGAAATCAGAATCAGGCCCTTTAATTTCACCAAACTGGAACTAGAACTGTGAAAAATATTCATAACAAAAACCGAAACTCAGGCAAGGTTTACCAAAGTTCACCGACTGTTTGGTCAGGCAAACCCTTATGGCTCTGCAGTTTTCACCCAATGCCCCACCAAGTTTCACAAGGTTTTTCCCCTAAGCAAGGCAGAACTGGTGGTTTGGTTGAAAATTACTCTGTGTTTATATGTTGTTTGCAGTGTTGTAGTAGCTTTGTTGATCCCAGGATATTAGAGGGGTAACTCACCCACCTTCTCTCTTTTGTGTTGACATCACATGTGCACCCCAAACTCATGGGGTGCATCTCACCCAAACCAAAACTAGAGTTGCCAACTCTGGCTGAAGCTATTCCATTGCTTTCATTAGTGATTGTGAGATCAGTGGCGATTCTGGGAGATTCCAGGCCAATTCTGGAGGGTTGGCAGCCCTAGCCAAAACACTTGGAAGGGAGAAATAGATCCGCTTAATAACACAGTACTTTTCTCTTAGATTATACCTTCTCATCAAGAAAATACAGTACATTTTACCAACATTGATGCACTAGCCTCTTTCCAAATCCCTGCGAGGTAGGGAAATCTATTATTCCCATTTACAGTCGAGGAAACTGTGACACAGAGACATTCAGGTCAAAATTTTCAAATGCATCCAGTAATTTTGGTTGACCAACTTGAGACACTTTGGGTCTGATTTTTTCCAGAGTGCTTAGCAATTGCAGCTGCCATGGAAGTAAATAAGGCCTGCAGCTCTTTACCGTCTCTGAAAATCAAGCTCTGAGGCCCAGATCCTCAAAAGTATTTAGGGAGTTTAGGTATCTCTTGAGGCACCTAGGTCCAGATTCTCAAGATAGTTATCCAAAAATTGTTGCATCCAAAATTAGTGAAGTCTCTTAAACATGTTAGCTTAAGTGATTTGCTCCAGGTCCCACAGGAAGTCCATGGTAGAGATGAGAACCGAACCTCAAACACCAGACTCCCAGTCCTGTGCCTTAACCACAAGAACATCCTTCCTCTCCTCTATGCTGAGTGAGCTCTTTCTGGAATATCTGAGCAATGAGCCAATGAGCGCTTCCTAAGAGGACACTAGGGAAATGTTTAATTTTTCTCACAATATGCAATTTCCTACAATCAAACAGGAATCGTTTTTTTTTTTTTATAATTCACTATCAGTAAGTGTGTGTGTGTGAGAGAGAGAGAGAGAGAGTTTCTGTAGTGGGAGCCACAAAGGTACGAGTGCTCTCAGTGCATGGAAAATTGTACCTGGTACCAGTCTTCAAAAACTGTACTGTACCTATAGAATGAGTACAACTGCAGGACAGGCTTCAGACTGAAACCACAGTGTATCATGTAGCTTGACGTGTAACTTACACCGGTGAGATCTGCATGGGCATATTTCTGCCAAAGGCTGCAGAGAAACTTTGCTTCAGTAACATTATGGGTATATGACTCAAAACCAAAAAAACCCAGGAAATTCAAAGATAAGACTGATGCTTTCCCTTTCATTCACAAAGCAACCCAGCCCTATTGAGGATGGGGTGTCAGCCGTAGTTTTGAATTTCCTGTCTTTTGTTGTGCTTTATCACAGCCTTAATGTAGAATATAGGAGTTTGTGCTTCATTTCCTATGCTTAACTTTTAAGAAAGGTCATAAAATGCATATTGTTTGTTTGTGAGACCAGAGGTGATCTCTTTTAGTCTCTTAAATAAGCAGTATTTAATCCTATGTAGACATAATCTGGGCTAGATTAACCATTTGTAAAATACTCTGTCAAGCATTTGTGAAAGGCATATCGTTTATCCAGCTAAATATGTATTTAGTGCTCTTAAGGTACATGTACACTGCAGTAAAAGACCTGCGGCACAGCTGCAGTTGGTCCAGATCAGCTGACTCAGGCTTGCAGGGCTAAAAATAGAAGTGTAGATATTTGGGTTTGGGATGAAACCCCGCAAGGGGTGGGTCTCAGAACCCAGGTTCTAGACTGAGCTCAAACATCTACATGGTTATTTTTAGCCCTACACGCCAAGCTCTGTGCGCCCAAGTGAATTGACCCAGGCTCTGAGACTCGGTTATGTGGGTTGTTTATTGCAGTGTCGATGTACCCTTAGTCTGCACACTTTCCCTTGGGAACCATTATAGCCCAGTTCTTTCCCTCCCACTCACTCCTGTCATACTTGGTTCTGCTTCTAAGTATCTGTGCTTGTAGTAATCCCTAACTAAAATTTCACCACTTCTATATGCTGTTAAAATAGAGAGATTCTTCCATTGCATGCAATAGTTAACTGAGATTTCTGACTCCTTGTTCCATACTCTTTTCTGTTTTCCTTCTGCATGTATTATCATTGTTCCACACCTTCGGAAACAGCAGCTTTCCGCACATTACAGTGCTGACTATTTAATATGCTTGTCACTGTTCATGGCATGTCCACCTGTATTTCCCCTCCCTCTGGTACAGCAAGGGCACCCACTCTCAGGTGTCCAACTCCCCTGGCCATCACCTCTCTTAGGTGGAAACACATCTCTCTCTCCCTTCTGACCAGGTATCTCCAGGTTAAATAGACAGGCTACCCATGCATGCTGGCTTCGTTTACCTTCCGTCACCATTAACGGTGTGACTGCCCACAGTTATATGGTACCACGCAGCACTCCCTATACAACCCTATTTTATTCTTAAGGTAAAACCACTACAGAGAAAACAATAAAAGAATCTACCCACACGTTACTAAGCTTACCAGAGGTCACCTCGACCCTAATGTGGGCTCTTGCAGGAGCAGCTCTTCAACACCCAAAGGGTTTCCTTGTGGTTTTGAGTTCATCACAGCTTTAGCTCCAAACAAGTGCATAGTTTTATGGGGTCTCCATCAGCCCAGTCAATCCTACCAACCTTTCCTAAGGACTGGGGCCCTCCATGGACCAGGAGTCTTGTCTGTTTGCTGGATCATGAAGGAGGTCCTGAGCCAGTTTGAAACCAGGCTATTATCCAAAAACCCTCTCTTTTTCTGTTGGTCCCTGGAGAATCTAGTCTGAACTAGTATCTGCGCACCTCTCCAGGGGTAGCTTCAAGGGGCTGCTAATGGAGGAAGTACATTAGCATCCCCTTCCTACTAGAAGAGTTACATACAATAACATATACACAATTGCATTTTTAACGCAATGGACCCCAAAGATTTTAAACCTAATTCAATAAGGTTTAACTTAATTCAGTAAAGTTTATCTTAATTCCATAAGGTTGGCCCACGATATTGTCTGTCTGTCACAATGCTGCTGAGTGCCTTCCCATTTTGAAGATATCATTCTACTTGTAGCCTTGTTCGTTGTGCAGTGTGGTTCAGGGCATGCAATGCTGTGCTCCAGCAGGAGAATGAAAGGTTACACATAGGTGCAAGTTTTAAAAATTATCTATGGAGGATAAGCACTAAGTGTGACAGACACATAGCTGATTTGCAGCACAAATGTTATGAGGTCTGAGAGGAAACCATTTTATGAACATGGTATGTGACCTGGTCGTTGAAGTGAAGTTATTGTACATTGAGGTTATAAGATTCTCCTGTATGAATGTATTTGTCTAGCTTAAGAGGGGCGGTGGGAAGAATAAAAAGAAAGGCAGTGGTCCTGAATAAGCAACCTCTCTGCCAACGTCAGGGGCAATTACAAGACAGTGGCATGCTTCCAGGCTTCAGCTGAAGGGAGACAGCTGTTTTGTGAGGCTGGGAGCCTGGAGATCAAAAGAACCCTGAACAGTTAAAAAGCCTTCTGAGGAAAAGAAGAGGATGGGGTTGCCAGGGCTGTCTAGGGAGTTGTCAGCTCTGACAGAGAGACAAACTGACACAGAGAGAGGCTCTGCGGAAGAGCTCTATAAGGAGTTGGTCACTCCAGGGTCTTTGCAGGGAAGATGGCTAAACTTCTGGTAAGCTAGACATACATAGTCAATTTTATTGTTTTTAAGAGGTTTTCTCTTAAATGCTTATGTTCCAACACTAAATTATATTTTGCTTTAAGGAGGCTATTTGGTCATTGCATTAACCACTCTCATGGCTCCTGAAGGGAACAATACTTGCCTAGGTCAGACCTGCTAAAGTAAACCATGATTGACACATGGGAGACTGCAACCCGGGGCCTGGTCTGAGAATGGGAGAATTGTGTGATTCCACCTTAAGAGACCGGAGATGGCTAAGAGTCCTTGACAGGGCTGGCCTTACCATGAGGGAAACTGAGGCGGCTGCCTCAGGTGCCAGACTATGGGGTGGGGGTGGGGGGGGCACCACTAGGACCCAGAGTGTAGAAAATTGTGTCTGCTGCTGGTGCCTATGTATTCTCTCTGCTCTAGATGCACAGAGATGGTGGAGTGCTGTGCTGGAGGAAGGAGGGCACAAGAGACATAACAGGCAGGCAGGAGAAAAGGTGAGAGGGAATAACAGAAAGCAGCAGGAGCTGCAGGGAGAGAGGAGGAGGAGGAGGAGCCTCTTAAGTACCTCTCTGGCACCCCCAGGAGCCTGAACATCCTCTCTAACACTGAAACCAGAAACATACATAATTTCAAATTTCTGTGGGGCTTAGTGTTGTGGCATGACATACCGTTTGAAATAAATGTTGTAAGCAAGAGACTCCAAGGTGTTGACCTTGATATATCTGGAGCAATGGAACAACTGGACAAAGCAAAGTCATACCTAGTCTTACCGGTCAGATGAGGGATTTCAAAACGTTCTGAAGAGTGCACAGAAGTTGGCAGAGGAACTTCACACTGAAGCTATTTCCCCATCCATTCAAAAATACAAGTCACTAAAGAAGATGACATTTTGATTACGAGGCACGGGATAATCCCATAAGAGATCCCAAACAACAATTCAAAGTTGAATTCTTTAACCAGGTGCTAGATTGTGCAATACAGTCAGTTGAAGAACATTTCATGCAGCTCAAGGAACACAGCAGTATATTTGGGATGTTGTATGATATTCCAAAACTCCTCACTATACCTGAAGAAGACCTAGACCAGCAATGCAGGGCACTAGACACAGTGTTGACACATGATGACATGTGCAGTATTGATGTGAGTGATTTAGGTGATGAACTGAAAGCCCTTTCAAGGTACATTTCAGCAGGATCGACTCCAAAGGCTGTTCTGGAATATACACCTCTACCTCGATATAACGCTGTCCTTGGGAGCCAAAAAATCTTACTGCGTTATAGGTGAAACTGTGTTATATTGAACTTGCTTTGATCCACCGGTGTGCACAGCCCTGCCCCCCTGGAGCACTGCTTTACCGCGTTATATCCAAATTCGTGTCATATCGGGTGGCGTTATATCGAGGTAGCGGTTTATGTGCACAAATAAGATGACCACCCTCTTTCCAAATGCTTTTGTTGCTCTGCGCATACTTCTAACACTTCCTGTAACAGTTGCCAGTGGAGAGCGCAGCTTCTCCAAGCTGAAGTTGATAAAAACACATCTACGCTCCACAATGGCACAGGCTGGTTGACTTTGCAACCATCTCAATAGAGCATGATCTGGCCCAGACTGTGGACCTTCAGGAAGCAGTTCAAATCTTTGCAACCAAGAAGGCATGGAAAGCACCACTTGAATAATCAAACAGATAAAAATGCCAGTGTTTACTATACAGACAAGAAAAATTACGTTTGCTGTTCAGGCGTTTGAAAGTTAAGTGTTACTTAAAATTTTTGAACAAGGCATTTTAAGTTGTTAGTTCTCCTTTATTGGCTAGGTAGCAGAGCAGTACCATGAGAGTAGAAGAACAGGAAGAAGGCAAAATTGAGACCTTTCAAAGTTTTGGCCCAAGCGAGGGGGTATGAGGGTATCATTTAAGCTCCCTGCCTCAGGTGCCAAAATGTTGTGTGCCGGCCCTGGTCCTTGACCTGACAGGATGCACTTGGGGAGACCAGGAAGTGTTGTTAGCCCTGTAACTGTGAGGCTGAGCACAGTCTTCCTCATTGAGTGGAAGTGCCCATTGTGTGTTCTGCTCCCGCACTCTCAAAAGCAGTGGAAGAAAAGGAATGGTTGTGTCTGAGGAGACATAGTGTGAGGCACTATGCTCAGGTTACAAAGGAGGCACTTAACTACGTGCTCCCTTCCTTGACCTTTCTTCTACTATTAGCAAGAGTAGCTTGGCTGCACAGCAGTGCTCTAAGATGTTGCTCTTGCAAGGTCTTGAGCCTTCTGGCCATGATCCCGCAAAACATTTAAACACTGAGTTCAGTGCAGGTTCTCCTGCCCTCCCTCTCCTGCTCATCACTTAGAAGTCCCATTAACTTCATTGGTGCAGAATCAAACGGTCTGTGCCTATATGCACAACATTCTACACCTGCACTTTGCTGGATCAAGCCCCTTGCATATATCAAACCACAGATTCACAATTCTTGAGTACATGCATATCTAAATATTACTGCTGAAACCTTTTAAAAAGCCAATGATGCCTCATGGGAAATGTTGAAGACTGTTTTGTTGTAACAGCTCTGCTAATGTCATAGATTCTGGGGGGAAGGGAGGTGTTACTTCCCTTTTTATTGCACAACTAGAAATAGTTGCATGAAAAGAAAATTAATTCAGAGTTTATCTGCTCCTGCTGCCTGTTTCCCACCTGAAGTCATCACGCTCTCATTATGACCTCAAAAGCAGCCAATTGTGATGTCTCACATAGGAAGCTAACACTGAGGATAGCTGCACCATTTTGCTCACTCCCGCATTTTGAAATCTCACAATCTAAGGAGCACTTCTCATGAAGAGTAAACTCCGAATTATTTTTAAAAGACATTTTTAATCCCAATTGGCATTTCTGAGCCTACTGGTGAATGAAGTTTAGTGTCAAATGTGACACAAATTTGTAGCACACAGTATAGGAGCTAAATGGAGAAGAATATAACCGATTCCTAATGAACAAGAGTACAATTCAAATGTTTACTATTTAAGATATAAATATTTTGTTTAAATGGTGATTTACAGCCCATTGGGCTCCCATGTCCTGGCTCACAGTGACATCACATTGTGACTCAGTGGTAGCTCTAGCATCAAGCATTGGTGCAGTGTTGCCAACTCCCATGATTTTATCAGAAGTCTTACAATATTTGGTGTTTTTCTTAAAGCCCCAGCTCCTGGAGTCCTGTGATTGCATGGGACTCTGTTTTCATTTATTAAAAACGATAAGTTTCTAACTAAGGAATGTAGAGAAAAGCTTGAAAAAGTGATTCAAGTACACCCTAAAGACCCCAAACCCAGAAAGCAAATAAAAAGAACCCAACTTTTTTTTTTTTTTTTTTTTTTTTTTGTAAATAGCTTATGATGTTTTCACTATTCAGCATAAATGCTGGAATCATCCCTTCCCCCACCCTCAGTGCTTGGAAGGTCTGCCTAGAAAGGAAGGAGTATTACCTCCCTGGCACCATGATCCCTTCACTTGCACAATGTGGATGCTGTAGCACTCAGCCCAAATGGAGCTCTGCTGTGAGGAAGGGTAGGGTGGTGAGGAGAGGGCAGAGCAGGGAAGATGCTTTCTGCAGCATGGTCCCCGGCAAAGCCTGGAGATTTCCATGCCCACATCTAGGCATGAGGCAAAAGAGCTTGGATCTCCTCTATAGCGGCTGGTGTGCAGCTGCAAAGGGACCCAGTCCCTGCTGGAACTGTGCTGCCAGGAAGGAGAGAGACATGCACCTCTCTCTACATAACATCTCCTGTCTCTTTGATAAAGGTGTCTTCCTTCCTGCAAATTCCCAAGGTCTGTGGGGCTGGGAGAGGCTGTGGTCCCAAATCCATGCTTCTCCTAGCAGACAGGATAGTTCCACAAGAATTAAACCTCACAGAGTTTTACTGGCTTCCCTTCCACTCTCCCAGCAGGCTTTTCTAAAGCGGGGAAGTCCAGCTCACAGCTACTATTTTGTGCATAAATCCTAAGTAATAAAGAATAAGAGAAGAGAAATGGCAGCAATTATACTTCACGAGTTATGAGCAGGATGAGTTTGTCAATGCTTTAAAAGTCTTCCCTGAGGCCTGGGTGAGGTTTTCAATGTAGATATCCCAAAAAAAGAAAGCATGTTAGTTTTAGTTTTGTTTACGTTTTGTGGGCTTTTCACAATCCTACTATTAGCTCACAATACTCAGCAAATAAGAGGAACATAAACTATAGCTTGAGGTCTCAGTGAAAGTTAGACACTCACACAGGAGAGAGACAAAGCAAACAGCGAATAGACTTTGGGCGAGGTGTACTGTGTATGTGTGCCTGGAAAGCCACAGCTGGGAAGTGAGCCATGGGATAAAATTGTTGTTCCATGATTCTTGCTCCCCAAAACACACAGCACTGATATTTCTAAGGCCCTGAGCTGTGAAGGGATTGTCCCAGGTCAGACCTAGGGATCAATAGGTATGGTCCATGTATTTTAATCTGAATTTCCGTCTCTACCTATAGCCATGTGCTTCTGGCATGAGTGATCGGTGCTGTATTGGGTCTGTTGAAAGGCCCATGGACAACCAGAATACAGGAGGCCAAGTAAACACTATCCCTTGTTTTGGACCTATTTGGAGGGCAAAAATACAAGGGAAAGCTAAAATCTGGCCCTATAAATCTGTGAGTCTAAATAAGAGAAACATTACAGGACCATATGAGATTATACTTGCCTTGAAAACAAGTTTTAGAATGGCTTCAGCATAGTCTCTAATTTTGTGTGTGGAAATACTAGTTTACATGTGCAAATGTTAGTTATATGGGCAGTTATATTCATGCAAAATTTGAGGCCGTTTCTGCTTTAAAAAGGCCAAATGATCTTGTTTGCTCAACTTTATACAAGAAAGCCCTAGGGTGTTGACTGTAACAGCAAGAACCTGGGAATGGTGCAGTCAAGTAAATCTAGTGATGTACAGCAGGGAGAGAGTGATCAATGCATTCCCATCGAGGAGACACCCCTACCAATGTTTCATCCTACAACCTGTGTGTAAACTTGTTGGAGACAGCCCTGAGCTACATAGCTTGGAAGCAGATCTGAATTTTTCTGGAGTTTTGAGTGTATTCATATCCACGGGTTTGGTATGGCCTGTTAACAGGAGAGAGGGAGGCGTGCTAGAGGCCAAGTTTGCATCTGGGTGTAGATTTTGGTTCATGTCCCTTAAAAGTCACCGATTTGATTTCAACATATCAATAAATGCTCGATTGGGGGAAAGTCAAACTTCATTTTAACTAACTTTGAATGAAATAGTAATCTGAGCCTTCAGGGTAGCCAAAGCAGAGCTAAAGGAATGAATGGCACATAGACATCTGCTAGAGCTGTATAACAATATCAACAAAAACATAGTTCATCTTTAAGGGCTGACACTTCAAACCAGCCTCTACTTGAATAGGAATATGTCTGCCCCTTGCCCCATCTGTTCCCATTGCATCTGAGAGGAATGGTGTGGGGAGTAGTGACTTAGGTACTGAACACCTAGGCTCTACGGCCATCCTTTTCAAGGAAAATTCAAAGTGAAGTCAGACTGGAGGTCCTAACTCTTCCCCCCCCCCCTTTTTTTTTGTTTTGCTCCTGAATTGAACCCTGTTAAAAATTAAGCTGACCTTGACTATCCAGAATTCTTTCTTTGACTCCTCGCTAACAATTGAATCATAGCCTAGGACTCTCTTGTTTTAGATTTGTGCCCTTGCTATGTTCTGTACTTTATAATGGGCTGCTTCCCCAAACTGATTTTTTTTTTTTTTTTTTAAATCAAGTGGCTTGGAATGGAGATTTCCTTCTTGGGGTGAATCCAGAGACATTGTCATTGGTTTGTTACAGTGGGTGAGTCTTGGCAGAAGCTTGGCTGAATCTGGCCCTGTCTGTCACCAAACACTGTATTTCGAACAGCTTCACTGCAGTGTTAGCTCCATCTACAATCCAAGTTAGCCTAGCTGAAGTGAGAGAACAACACTCATGCAGCACAGAGTGTGTGTAATAGCAGCACAGGGTAGCTGCGTCAGCACTGCATTCCTAGCTCCAGCATCAGCAACACTCAAGATTTTAACCCACGCTCCCTGATGGGCCAGCTGGCTCAACTTTAATGCAGCACTTAACTCAAGCTAGAGCTTTTGCGTGTGAACAGAAGTCAGTTTAGGGTAGGGTGACCAGATGTCCCGATTTTATAGGGACAGTCCTGATTTTTGGGTCTTTTTCTTATATAGGCTCCTATTACCCCCCACCCGCTGTCCCGATTTTTCAGACATGCTGTCTGGTCACCCTAGTTTAGGGGCAATGCTGAAGTTATACCTCAAAACAACAGTACAATGAGACTAGGGTGACCAGATGTCCCGATTTTATAGGGACAGTCCTGATATTTGGGGCTTTTTCTTATATAGGCACCGATTACCCCCCACTCTCCTGTCCTGATTTTTCACATTTGCCATCTGGTCACCCTAAATGAGACAAGCCCTAAAATGTGAGCTCTGGAGTTGGAGCATTTTTGTATTGTGTGTGAGGAAGGATGGCTTTGCAGTGAAGGCTTGGACTTGACAGAGAGTCCAGTTCCTGTTTCTGCCACAGACTTCCTGTAAGACTTTAGGCAAGTCATCTTAGGGCCAGATTTTTAAAGGTATTTAAGCACCTAACTCCCATTGAAATATCTTTTAAAAATGTGAGCCTGAGCTCTCTGTGCTTGAGTTCCTTATCCGTAAAATGGAGGTAGTGATACCTCCTTTCTCCCACCCTTTTGGTCTTGCCTATTTAAATCATAGGCTTTTAGAGTCATGGAGTATCTTTTAGTGTATGTACAGCCCCTAGTAGAAAAGGGAGCTCTGATCTTAGTTTGGATATCTAGGAGCTACTCTAATCCAGCTAATAAATAGTGCCAGTAAGGTACCTTGCATTTCTAAGTGAGATGCACTGTCACACACAGAGATTAACAAAAAAATTTGTAATGACTAATTTTAATAGATTTGATGTATTATACTACATTAGATAATGAGCTCCTGAAGACCAGGGCTGGCTCCAGCTTTTTTGCCGCCCCAAGTGGCGAAGCGGGGGCGGGGGGGAGAAATGGTAAAGCCGCGATTGGCGGCACTTCGGCGGCAGCTGTACCGCGCCGCTTCATAATTCAGCGGCGGGTCCTTCCCTTCAAGTGGGACCTGCTGCTGAAGACCCGGACGTGCTGCCCCTTTCCATTGGCCGCCACAAGCACCTGCTTTCTTTGCTGGTGCCAGGAGCCGGCCCTGCTGAAAACTGTTCCTTTGTGTTTGTATAGCACCCAGCCCAATGGGGATTTGATCGTAATTGCAAGCTTTAGGAGTTATTGCAACACAAGTAATTAATAAGATAAATGTTTATCTAAGGCCTAAACTCTAGCCAGTTTGTAACTTGTTGCCAGCATGCTCCCACCAGTGAAAACTCCGTCCGCTTATGCCATCCTCCCCCTTGCACATAGGGCTTTCTCCTGCACCATTAAAAATCAGTGGGAGTTTTGCCATTGGTCTTAATGACAGTAGGACCAGAGCCATAGGGTCAAATCCACAGCGTGTTTAGGAAGCAGGCATTGCTTGGCTAAGGGAGGGAAGAGTGAGGGATCCCTTTCTCTGACCCTCTTACAATGGTGCAAAGATCCCCTGAAAATTTTAGCACCAGTGCTTTTTTCTTCTGGCATCCAGCCACGTATATTTAAATCTTATTGGAAAGTGTTTCTAAACATGGTAAATATTTTCAAATTCTAGGGGGCAATATTGATTGTAGTGCTTGTGGAGGAGAGGGGAATTTTATAAACCTCCAATCTCCTGTTGTATGTTGACTAACACTATTTGGACATATAGCATCAAATTAATACAGTTTTCATCTACAGGTGGCTACAATGAAAGCATTGTAATCAATAAAGCCTGATATCTACTTAAATTGGCTCTACATACTTTTATGGGTGAATTGTATTGAAACAATTATAGTCAGATAGTTGCCTATTATTTTAAGTAAACATGCCTCTACATAGGCCTTTTCTGTTCCTTGCAGTTGTGTTGGGATCTCAAAATAGTATTTGAACTAAAAATATGCTTCCTGAAAATCCTACTTGGGGCCTCAGTGGGATGAATTGTCTCATCTTCCTTTACTGCTACCCATCCCAGCAGTGACTGTGTAAAGGAGCAGTAGCCAAAAGTTCAGCCCATGTGCAATTGGAATTTAGAGTTTTGCAGAGTGTTGTCACTGCAGAGTTCGCTCAAGTTGGCTCAAGATGATTGGATTAGGAGCACAAAGTAGACGGGTCCTCCCTGCATTACTAGCACAAGTATCATCAATACTCATGCTTCAACCTATGCCCCCTAAGAGCTAGCTGGTTCAAGTTGAAAGCACCACTTAACTCGAGCTAGGAATTTTTGTGTGTGGACAGGAATCAGGGTAGGGACAACACTCAAGTTATACCTCAAGCTAACAGTGCAATGAAGACAATCCCACATTGTCCACCCTGGGTTAGAGTTATGATGGTGTCTCCCAAGTACACTCCTTTCCCAACCGTGCTTATGTCATCCTTCGTTGCCAAGCTGCTCAGAAGAAAGTTGCAACATACTGCATGTTGGCTTACCCCTGTATTAAAAATAAGGGTAGATGCAACTTTCTTCTTTTGTGCAAATGAAACTCAAACTGGGCTCAGTCCTTCCTGGCACAGAGCACCTTCAGTTCCATTGAAGTAAACAGGAGTTGAGGGAAACCAGGATTTGAGAGAACACCAATTGCTCGAGTGATCTTCCAGTTGGGCAAATTTGAGATATCCCTGACTTATGGGGTGGGGGGCTGTTTGCTACTGTCCATTGTGATTAACTGTAATGCAGTCTGATATGCTGATGTTACTACAGTGTTTTATTTCTCTCTCTCCTCCAGCTGATGGTCTCTTGCCTATAGAACAAATGAAGGAAAATGAATACAAACTGCATGCGCTGTGCAAATTCTGTGATGTGGAGGTGACAGCCTGCACACACCAAGGTCACTGCAAAAGCAACTGCAACCGCACTTCCATCTGTGAGAGTAAGAATGAAGTCTGTGTAGCAGTATGGTAAGTTCATTCTTTTTTATGGGTTAGGAGAAGGTCTAAACTTCATTTAGAAGTTGCTCTTACTGTCAAGACATTCAAAACTTTCTTCTGGAACATTCGCTCTAAGTGCTGCCACCATGATAGACTGTATTCTCTTGGCTCTGACTCTTCTCTGTGCTAGAATTGCTTGAGGTTACCAGAAATTCGGATATGAAATGTGTAGGGGTTGGGTTTTTTTTAAAAAACAGTTCTGTTCCAACTTATGCTGCTGTTGAAAAAGAGTCATGTTTTTCCTCAGCCCATTAAACTGCATCCACCCACAGCACACTGAAAGTAGAAACAGATTTGTGACTCTTAAGAGCAGATCATGGTTGTGTTATCTGATGTGAATGGAGGAAAGCAACATTTCAAGTCAAACCATTAAACAACAAACTGACGCTATCATTTAGATTATATGTGCCTATCACAGGAGCTTTATATACAGTGTATGGGCAGAAGTGCTTTACCTGTATAATAGTGCATACATAAAGGAATCCTTTTTTCTATCTCCTGTTTAAATATAGTGACTCTTGGAGATTATTTAACTATACCTGAAACAAAAGAAACCGTGGGCATGTAAAATTCAATGACGTGTGAAGCTTTCCTGAGTGTTTGATGAATCTAAACTTTCTGTTGATGTTTAGAATTAAATGTTTCTTGCCCTTCTAGTCATGAAACCAGCCTTGACGATGAAAACCAAAACATTCTTGTCTTTTTTCAGTTCACAACCAGGCAGAAGCAACAGCACAGACAACTTGCAAACCTTCCGTATATGTCATTGAATGTTAATGCTGAAGCCTAATTAGGAACATCTAGGTGAAAACCTGATTAATCATCAGAAATATCCCATGAGGCTCATGGCTTTGTTACATCCATTCACTTGAAAAGGTGTCAGGCATGAATGAACATAGACGTCAAATGTAGAAATAGTGCAATGTTCTATTAAATATTTTTTCTGTGTCTGAAGAGTAAAATACATGTTCTGTGTGGTACAAAGTGGCTGCAATGCAGTTTGAGATTCTCTGGATTGTTAATGCAACTGTGTTTAGAAACAGCAAAGGCAAGCCAGTTTAATGAGTCAATACAGACATTTGAGCTGTCCTTCTAGTCCCATCTCTTATGTTGTATAATGAAATGTTAAAGGTGGACCAAAAAAGCATCAAAAGTATGGGCCAGATTCTCAGCTGGTGTAAATTGGTGTCACTTTTGTTGAAGTCAGTGGAGCTATCTTGTTTTGTAATAGCCCTATATTTTTAAAATACGTACTCGCACATACTCACTCACTGCCAAAACTATCCTAGGGGGAAAAACACCCTGAAATTCCACAGATTTTGCAGAGATCATTAATTTTTGTAATTAAAATTTTCCAAAGATTTTTGCTATCTTTGCTGATAACCACAGAAACAAAATATTGGGGGGTGGGTGAATTTTTTTAAAGGGATCTCTTCATCTTGAGACTGCAGAGAGGATTCAATGCTTAGCATGTTTTACTTGATGACAGTGGAAGTTCAAGGAACAGGAACTAGACAAAAACAAGATACAGCACTGAACCAGTTCAGATGAAAGGATGATTTACCTTTGCCTCAAATTTGAACCAAGTCTGTTCTGAGTTTCAAAGCAGTTCAGTTTAACTTTAGTTTGAATTGCTTGGGTGTTGTTTTTCAAAAGCATTCAGTGCTGGCCTAACTCTGCTCCCATCAAAGTCCACTGGTTATATACTGAGGTAGCTGCTGCAGTGCACAAATCCCCAATGTAGACAAGCCCACAGAAGGTAAAATTCATCCCTGTGCAAAGAAGCTACAGTAAGACTATATAAACTTAACTTTCACAACAGGGTGAATTTAACCCAGAAAGAGTCCTAACAATTCCCTTGATAGGATTGTCTCCTTTTGGTTTTGGTTTTTAATTCTCCTTTTCATTTTTAGGAGACAGAATGATGCAAACACAACTTTAGAAACAATATGTCATGATCCTGCTCTGCCAGTCTCTGGACAGAAATTGGAGGAGCCTGGCTCAAAACAATGTGTGATGAAAGAGAAGAAAGAAGTTGGTGGACTGCTGTTCATGTGCTCTTGCAAAGAGGAAGAATGCAATGATGAGATCATCTTTTCAAAAGGTCAGTTTAATTTCTCTTCTCACGTCCCTCCTGCTGCCAGGCAACATGGGTTGTTTTCTAGGACTTTCCTGTGGTCTAGAACCTCCTGGTGGGGCAAATCCTGCCGCCTCAGCCACTGAGGAGAATCCAAAGGAGCAATGCAGTTCCATAAATTTCATTACACTGAATTTGTGGCTCCCTGACGGTTGCACCCAATGCCTGAGCCAGAGTGCTTTCAGGTTCAACCCTACTGCATCCAGTGGGAAATCTTACATTGTGGATTCCTTAATTCCATACCTTCATTCCTTAATTTTATGGTTGGTTTTCTTCTAAAAGTCACTCTCTGTTAAGTTTGCATTCCATTTCATGCATGGAGATAATCAATCCATAACCAATAATATTTTCAGCTAATTTTACCTTTTTGTCTATTTGTGCAATGTCTGAAGAGCTTGTAATTTTCCTCTCATTTATTTGCTATTCAAAGTTGTTTCAAATTTTTTGTGTGGAGAGGGGAATTTTGCATACTTGGTATTTAAAATCCCAAATTTCAGTTGTATGCCATGCCATATATTGAGAAATCTGGAGCCAGATCCTTGGGCTTGGATGAGTTCTGCTTTAGTTTTGCAGGCAGAGACAGAGTTGGAGATGGACAAAGTTGGCTGTATACCACCTAGTTCTTAGGCAGGGTCTGAGGGGAGAGCTCACGAGGAGTCATTCTTGCATGCATGCTCCATCCTAGGGACAACCTCTACAACCATGAGTAATTAAAGTTCCTGCATTCAGGGAACACGAGGGTTTCTCCCTATGTACACGCCCAAGGGGGGGATATTTCCAAAGGAGGAAGGGGGCCATGGCTCTGTTGCATCAGACCCCTTGCAGTGCAGATTAGCCACACCACAGAGTCCAGGCTCCACCATCTTAAAGGCACTATCCCTCCCCAAGTTCCCCAGGGTACTAAAGCTCTCCTAGTGTAGACACAGTTCTTCTTCGAGTGTTTGCTCATGTCGATTCCATTTTAGGTGTGTGCGTGCTCAATGTACAGTTGTTGGGGGTTTTTGCATTAACAGTTCCTGTAGAGCTGGCTGTGGTGCCCTCTGGAGCACCTTGTTCATGCGGCGGTATATCAGGCGCCACCAGCCCTACACCCTCTCAGTTCCTTCTTAGAGACCGTGAAGGTTGATTGCGGCGCCTGGTCTTGCTAAGCAAAAGCATTAGTGGTGTTTAGATCGTTTTCCTTTGTTGTTGAGTTGAGTGATTAGTCAGCTGTTAAGTGTAGACACAGTTATATCAGTATATAGGTGCTTTATACCAGTATATCTATTCGTATACAGGAAAAGGAGTAATGCTATCAGTCTAAGGGTATGTCTACACTACGAAATTAGGTCGATTTTATAGAAGTCAATTTTTAGAAATCGATTTTATACAGTTGATTGCGTATGTTCAAACTAAGCGCATTAAGTCAGCGGAGTGCATCCTCACTACCGTGGCAAGCATCGACTTCCGGAGCGGTGCACTGTGGGTAGCTATTCCATAGTTCCTGCAGTCTCCGTCGCCCACTGGAATTTTGGGTTAAGCTCCCAGTGCCTGATGGGGCAAAAACATTGTCACAGGTGGTTTTGGGTACATGTCGTCAGTCGCCCCTTCCTCTGTGAAAGCAACGGCAGACAATCGTTTCGCACCTTTTTTCCTGGGTTACCCATGCAGACGCCATACCACGGCAAGAATGAGCAAGTGCAGAATGGTGGTAGAAAGTGCCTTTGGACGTTTAAAAGCTCGCTGGCACTGTTGGTCAGACCTCAGCGCAACCAACATTCCCATTGTTATTGCTGCTTGTTGTGTGCTCTATAATATCTGTGAGAGTAAGGGGGAGACGTTTATGGCGGGGTGGGAGGTTGTGGCAAATCGCTTGGTGTCCGGTTTTGAGCAGCCAGACACGAGGGCGATTAGAAGAGCACAGCAAGGCCTGCTGCGCATCAGAGAGGCTTTGAAAACCAGTTTCATGACTGGCCAAGCTTCGGTGTGATAGTTGTGTGTGTTGCTCCATGACGCAAACCCACCCCCTTTGTTGATTTTAATTCCCTGTAAGCCAACCACCCTCCCCACTTTGAAATAAAGTAACTATTGTTTTGAAACAATGCATTCTTTCTTTATTAATTAAAAAAAAAAAAAGAGATAACTGATAAGGTAGCCCAGGTGGAGTCGGGGAGGAGGGAAGGATAAGGCCACGTTGTTTATTGTAGCCACACTAAAAATCAAACTGTTTGAATGACCGCCTTCTGTTTGGGCCATCTTTTGGAGTGGAGTGGCTGGGTGCCCAGAGCCTCCCACCCCCTCTGCGTTCTTGGGCAGCTGGGTGAGGAGGCTATGGAACATGGGGCGGAGGGTAGGCGGTTATACACTGGATGCAGGGGGGGTCTGCTCTTGTTGGCTTTCCTGCAGCTCCAACAGATGCTTCATGTCCATTTGCTTCCCCCATTAGCCTCAGCATTGCGTCCTGCCTCCACTCTTCATGCTCACTTAATTCTTTCCTGGCCTCTGCCACTGAATGCCTCCATGCCTTAACTGTGCCCTCTCAGTTCAGGAGGATTGCATGAGCTCAGAAAACATGTCATCGCGAGTGCGTTTTATTTCACCTTCTAATTTGTGATAACCTCAGGGATGGTGATGATAGGGGGAGCGTAGAAACATTCTATGCTCTAAGATTCAGGGGGGAATGCATGGTCACCTGTGCTGCTGAGTTCGCCACGCTGACCAAACAGAAAATTAAATTCAAAAGTTCCCGGGGCTTTTCCTGTGTACCTGGCTAGTGCATCAGAGTTCAAAGTGCTGTCCAGAGTGGTCACAATGGAACACTCTGGGATAGCTCCCAGAGGCCAATACCGTCGATTTGCGTCCACATTACCCCAAATTCGACCCAGCAAGGTCGATTTTTAGCGCTACCCCCCTTGCCGGGGAGGAGTACAGAACTCAATTTTAAGAGCCCCACTGTGAATACCTGATCTCCTGTGTAACACAGGCCATAGAACTTCTCCAAAATAATTCCTGTTTGAATTAAAGAGCATATCATTTAGAAAAGCATCCAATCTTGTTTTTTAAATAGCCAATAGCGGAGAATCTACCACAACCCTTGGTAAATTGTGTTAATGGTTAATTACCTTCACTGTTAAAAATTTACATAATATTTCCAGTCTGAATTTGTCTAGGTACATATATAGACCCAGATTTTTAAAGCTCTTTAGGCACCTTGAAGGATTTTCAAAAGCAAATAGGCACCTTAAACTCATTGATTTCAGTAGATGCTTTTGAAAAGCTCACTAGGCACCTAAATACCTTTAAAAATCTGGCCCTTTATAGACTGTGATCAAGTCACCCCCTTAACTTTCTCATTACGAAGTAAAGTAGATTGAGCTCCTTCAGTCTCTTACTATAAGACAGATTTTCCAGTCTTTTAATCATTCTCGTGGCTCTTCTCTGAACCCTGTCCAATTTATCAGCATCTTTCTTGAATTGTGGACATCTGAAGTGGACATAATATTCCAGCAGTGGCTGCACCAGAGCTAAATACAGAATATAACCACCCTATTCCTACTCATCGTTCCCCTGTTTATGCATATTTTGGTTTAGCTGAAGTCAAGTAGGAACCAATTTAAACTGAACCAAAAGCAAGCACTCTTAAACAAAAATAGGAGTGTACACACAGGTTTTGTACCAGTTGAACTAAACCAGTTTAATTAAATTGGTGCAAGTTTGTGGGTAGACAAGGTCTCAGACTGCATGGCAACAAGGTTTTCATCATGGATGGCAGCAGTTGATTCTACAGGTTCTGTACCAGTTCCTGGAAACGTGCGCGCGCGCACACACACACACACACACACACCTCTCTCTCTAATTTCTCCCACAGAAAATGATCAGGCCAGTGAAAAGGTAACAACCGTCTTACCATCTGTTAGTTGTCTAGGATTTCTATACACCCCTATGGATTTTGGCTAACTTGTATAAATTAGTCATGTTAAAACTGTTTCTCCTGGGGTTATATAATTAAATGCAATTTGGCTATCAAACATGTCTTCTCTGTTAATGGTTATAGTGCTAACCATTCCATAAATCCAGCGTTGAATGCCTTATTCTCATTTACACTACAGCCCCGTTACGTTGCAAGAGTAGTGTAAAAGGGCCTTAGTGCACATGAGAATCTGACCTTATTACTCTAATTTCTTTCATTCTTAGAAGTAAGTAGATTCAGAACTTTCCCTGTGGGTAGGGTCCCATTGTAAGTATATAATTGTGATAGCTATATGCAGCAATTGCCCATAGTCTGTGAGTAGTTCAGATGAAAAATAAAATAATACAAAACTTCAGTTTGTAACATTTCCAGTCCTTTCACAAACACAAACAACTCCAAGGAAAAAATGAGGCTTTGTCATTTCTTTTTTATTCTTGTGGGTTAGTGTTTCTTTTAAATGAAAACAGCCCAGCTGGATTGCTTGCCTGGTTAGCCATGGAAGGAAGACAAACGATTTTTACAGTATCAGACATGCGGTTTCCTGTCTGTGTTTAACTTTGAGCAGAACATCACAGCCAGCTGGTCCACTGCTCCTCCAGACAACTAGATAATAGCCTATAATAATTTTGCCTTTGGAATGATTGTCATCCAGCTCCATTCTGTACATTGCTCCTGTCTTTTGAATACTACTTTTACTTGTACAGTAGTGTGTGTATTTTGCTATTCCTTTGCATATCTCTTTTTCTTTTTTTGTGAGAGAATGAGGCAGGGTCTCCTTCTATGGCCTGATCTAAAAGCTGATTGAATTGACTTCAGTGAACTTTGGCTCAGGTCTCCAGAGCACTCTCTTCATTAGTAGCAGCCATAAAATTTAGATAATAAAAAAAATCATAATCTTACAGCTGATAATCAATATCTGTGCTGTGTACCTACTGCTGTAAATGATCAGCTCCCAACCTCTTTTTCTTGCTTGGTTTACATGCAAGATTTAAAAGGCAAACCAGATACAGTTACTTGTCTACTAAAAATATGGGCCTGAGGTAGGAGACAGAAAACTGTGGATGTAGCAGCAGGCTCTAATTTCCATAAAGAGGTTGGTTACTAGGCTCCAACGAATCACAGCTAAGCAGCTCTATGTTGTAGTCAAATCAGTTTATGGAATTGTTGTCCTTTATCAGTCTCTTGTGGTGAATGGCTAGCCTCCCAGCCCCAACCTCTGAGTAATGCACCATATTAAGACACGAAAATCAAAAAATTGTGGATAGTGGTAGGTATTGTGACTCACTCAGTCATGGCTTTGCAAATATTTGAAATGGGTAAAACCAAATCAAATGTCTGTTTCTTTTGTGGATTTTAATTTTAAATTGCCAAGTTGTAGAATAAACAAACACACTGAAACCAGATATGCGTCTAACTACACAGATGTAATTTTGCTGCTGTGTTTTGCTTTTGGCTATTGCCATTTCAATTAATATTTGAGGAATCAGTCTGAAGAATAACATTTTTATGCACATGATCATATAAAACAATATCGCATAGCTCGGTGGGGGAAAAAGATCAAAGGAACAAGTTAACCACTATGAAACTCTTCGGTTTATTTTGCTCACATTCTTTTTTGCCAAACAAAATTGTGGCTGACTGGCAAACACCACACACCAATTGGAATTTTGAACCAGAGGTTTGTGGTGGAAAATTGCTCCTGAAAGCAAAACTCCATGCCAGGCTATTTTAATTATTATTTATTTAAATGTCTAATTTCAATGTTACCAGAAGCAATCCTCAGGAGCAAAAACATTGGAAAAGACTTGCCCCAAAACAGTCGACTCGGAAAAAGGTTTGCCAGATGTTCAGTGTTGTTGTCATGAAAGAGATTGGATGTTTTACAGTTGAGTTTAATGGGAGCAAGATTGGGTTCTGGGGGTTTTGCCCTGGTGAGATATAATGGTCCCACACATCACAATAGTTCATTCCAGAATTATTCATTAAAAATGTTGCACTTCCCCTCCCACCACTTAAACCATTCTGAAGAAACCAAAGTACTGCTAAGAATTTGGACAAATCCAGGTTTCTTTCATTATTTTGCCAATTTCTTTTCTACGTTTTCCCTACTCTCCCTTCGCTATGCCACCTCCCAGTCTCCATAACCCTGTCAAGCAATTTACGAGTGGGAGCGTTCTACCTCATTGAAGAAGATGCTATGCCAGAGCCCTAAGCTAGAGTGGCTGGCTGAAGTTCAATCTTAAAAGATCCCTGAACCTTACCTTTTGCATAGATTCCTCATTGGTTGCCCACTATGGGAGCATAATGTGTACTCCTCCCTCCAGCCTCAGGCCTAACCTGTCCTCCCTGTGCAGGTGATGCAGAGGTGGCTGGCTTCTCTCACTTTTGCAAAGGAAGTGGGAAATCGGCGTGCAGTCCATGGGGAGGACAATCTCCCCTTTCCTGACCTGCAGCCTCGTTGGTTTGAATGCCTGTAATGGTACTCAGAATATTAGAGACTGCATTTGAAAAATTAGAGCCTTTAAGTGGTATCTTGTTGCATGTTACTATCTTAATAAATGCAGGTATAATCATGGGCCTCAAATTTGAGCTAGAGTAAAAATGCAGAGGGATCATTTCTCTTACTTCACCATCCTGAAAACATCACCTACCCTGTCTGAACATTTGTGAAGTTCACCATCTTACAGTGTTCAGGCTTCAGTGGGTGTATTGAGTATTGTACCTTTACTGTGAACAACTGGAATTTTTTCCATTGTATGCTGCAAGATTAGATCATTGTTTTGGACATTCCATATGTATGTCATCATAACGTGGAAGAAACCTTTAGTACCAACCATAAGTATACTTAGCTTTTTTACATTTTAGACTGACTTATCAGAACTGTTGCTTTGAAATGGAGTTCAAAACTTCAGTATCAGAGCTGGGTGAACTATTTGTAAAGAAACAATTTTTTAGGTTAATGTAGCATTCTTTTTCTTTTGCGAACTATATACAAATTGATAATTTCTCCATATTTGTTCATTAATCATAGCTGTTTGTATTGTTTGAGCAAATTACAACCTATGGATTATCTGAGTATTAAGTGCTATGATTACTCATTGTGTACAATTGGTCACCTAGGTGACATGGTATTGTTTGTTTCCTGTTTGGATGACCTAACCTATATAAACAAGCTGTTCTGTCTTATGCAGAGAGCACAGGAAAGGATTGAAAATGTTCTAATGTTTTTTAAGCCTGGTATCTCTCTCTGATCTCTAAAGTGCTGCCCTCTTCCCTTTCCAATTCCCCCTCTCCTTGGTAGGTTCAAAGCCCCAGTGATTATATCTGGCTTCATAGGTAGGCCTCAGATTTAGAATTAGTCACAATAACATATTTTTTGTGTACAAAGTGATCATGCAAGTATGCTTATGCAATACATGAATACCTGTGTTCGAACAAATAGCAGCCACTCCACAAACATTTATCTGACTGGTTATGTACAAAGAACAACAAAAGGGACATAATTACAGTTGAATTGCATCCCCCCAGAGGAATTTAGCGAACATGAATCTATTTTCCTATCCAACTAACTCATTCAGAAAGTAATTTTGTTCAAGCTCTACCGTAAAAGAGGTCAGTTGCAGTGCATAACATTGCATAGAACCTCTCACCACTCATGTATTGGCATTGTTCTCAATGTTTTCTCTTAGGCATTTGCAGCAACAGTGACCTAACCAGGGACTGCAGCTGTATGTAATCAAAGAAAAGCCTCCATAACACTGAATGTCTGAATCACTTAAAGGGATAGGAAGGAAACTGGAATGGGTAGAAGCAACAGAAGTAAAGAGGAGTTCTGTTTCATTAAAACCATTATTTGCTCTTTAGAAAAATAACTATGCAGAGCTCAGTTACTGATTTTTGTAAAGTCAAAATAGGCAGGTATGATGGTCCTGGCTGGCATATTTGTTACCATTTTCATCACTTAAAAGCTGAATAGTGTAGGAATGTGGCCAACCTTTTATCAGGTTGTCATGGAAGAGATTTTAATAATTACAGACAGAAATACGCTAACTAACACTAGCAATACCAATATTTTGATAAAGTTTGGCAGTGTGAAACTAGGGCTTAAAATAAAAAAAGTGTTTTATGTGTGGCATCTGCTGGAACATATTGAAGTGACAGAGATTGCTAGTGATTTTATTGAACATATCAAACAGCAACAGACACAGAGTTGTGTAACTGAAGCATTCATAATAGACTCCAGGATAAACCACGTAAGTGGGAGAGTATTATTTTTCATAACAGTGTAAGAAGGCTCTGCTGTGAACATTGATGTCAGAGGGAAATGTGTGCACGCACACATAATCAGAGCAAGAGTTGGAAAAGGAGGGGATAAATAGGAAGCAAGATCGGAGGTAAGATTTTTCTAAAAGATTGTTTGCTATGTCAGAGTATATAGGAATGACACTTTTCTGCCAGGAATAATAAGAAAAAGCAACATGTGAACAATGTGTTCTTTGACGTTGAGTTTCTTAAGCCTCCTGAGCTCTAATAGAATACTTGGCACTCAATTTAAAAATGGAAATTCTGCTTACAATAGATAATACTTCAAATTTTTGGAGCAAATAATTAAGCAATCAATTTCAGCATGCATTTGTCAAGAACAAATCGTGTCAGACCAACCTAGTAGCTTTCTTTGACAGGGTAACAAGCCTTATAGATGGGGGGAAGCAGTAGATGTAGTATATTTTGACTTTAGTAAGGCTTTTGATACTGTCTTGCATGACTTTCGCATAAACAAACTCGGAAATACAGCCTAGGTGGAACTCCTATAAGGTGAGTGAATAACTGGTTGGAAAACTGTTCCCAGAGAGTAGTTACCAGTGGTTCACAGTCAATCTGGAAGGGCCTATTGAGTGGGATCCCATAGGGATCAGTTCTGGGTCCAGTTCTGTTCAGTTTCTTCATCAGTGATTTAGATAATGGCATAGAGAGTACGCTCATAAAGTTTGCAGACGATACCAAGCCGGGAGGGGTGGCAAGTGCTTTGGAGGATAGGATTAAAATTCAAAATGATCTGGACAAACTGGAGAAATGATATGAAGTAAATAGGATGAAGTTCAATAAGGACAAACAGGCAACTGGTAACTGCTGATAATGGGGGGCACAATTTAAAGGTTATGGTTTGCAGCAGGGTTCAAGGCAGGTACTCAAGAGACAAAGGAGTTTTGGTTTCTAGAGCTACTTTTGATGTCATGTTTTATGATGTGAAATAGCAGATGGAGCAGTTCTAAAACAGAATTACACATGAAGAAAACGATTATTGTATGATTCATACACGCATTAAAAATCTTAAGAAAGTTGTCCTAATATATGGTTAAGTATTAAGGCCAATTCGTATGCAAACTGAGAGTCTTTTTTTTGTTTTTTGTTCTTTAAAAGAGCGCTCAGAAAAATTCTTATGCATTCTGTCATTTCCTCCTTTGGTGTGTTCACTGCTACCTTAGAATAAAGTGAATAAATATCATCCCAACACAACTGCATACAGCTTTATTATTACAACCAAACCAAGTGAGGTTTTCATCGAAAAATAATCCATCTTTTTCGTAAAAACATTGTTTGGAGTGAAGTAACTGTTTGCAGAATTGCATTTATTTCCCATACTAAACAAACAAAAAAATACAACATGTTTTGTGTAGAGGTTGGCACAGGTACCCGTTGGGTTTTAAGTACCTGAATCTCTCGGGTATAAATTATTAGATAAATGACTTCAGATAAAATATAAAAATGCAGTTGTTATCGCATATTGCTGGCAAGTGTAATTTAGACATTGTTGAAACAGTTTTATTATTAATATTGTAGTTTATTAACAACATAGCGAGCTTTTACAAAAAATAACACACCGCAATGACTGCACTACAGTATTGTTGAGATGACTAACTGGTGTTCTTAATCTGAAAGAAAACAGAGCAACTTCCTGTTTCAGGGCTGTCAGGTGCTAACTTTACATTCATAATAAATATATGCCACCTTGCAACTTCCAATACGGAATGCTTTAACAAAAATGTGCCCTAATCCTATTGTATCTTTATTTTGTGAGTGGTGTACTCAAAGGACTGAAATTTAAACCATAAACAGTATTTTTTTTTAAATTATTATTGTTAGCGAACAGGACCGAAATCCAGCTATTTTTCACACCAGGCCTTAATACTTAATAAAATTGTCCTAATATATGGTTAAGTTTTTTAATGCGTGTATGAATCATACATGCATATCCATGCATGATCAGACTTTTGTGACAACTAACCATTAAGCAAAAACAAATATAAATGCTTTAAAAAGTAATGACCTTATCTTGTCAAAAGAATTGTAGGCATGGGTCCTTTCTGCTTGCGAACCTTGTAGTACCGTCCTTCACGTTAATAACTTGTCCTCTTTTGATCTGTAATATTGCCAAGTTAGAAACACAGGCATCTACCATTGTAGTCCTCAGGTAAGTTTTCAGTTCCTGCAAGGAAGAAAAGCTTCTCTAACCCAATGCTGTAGTCACTGGGATAGTTAAGTAAGGAACGTAGAGTTTCAACAGATTTGGGAGGGTATCACACAGTGCCATTTCACAAAAGAATTGTAGTCTCTTTCTTGAGCTGGGTAGGCTCTTCTTCCTCATTACTCTTGTCAGTATTGCCATCTTTGAGCAGCCTGGAAAAGAAATTGATTTCAGAGTTCAGATCATCTTGATCAATACTGTAAGTGGTGGAAATAGCACCTACACTTTCATCTGAAGGGCTCTCGGAAGAGAGAATGTCTGCAAGGAACTTAAATGAACAAGTCATTCTCAGAAAAGCAGTCTTCTGCCTCCTTAATAAGGATATCCAGAGTTTGGTACAATATTTCACTCCTAGAATAGTCCTGGGGTTTCCCAAAAGAGAACTTTTCATCACCTCCCAGTTTTGTGGGAATAACCCCTTTGTGAGGCACACAGGGGCCAGGATAACATTTTTTCTGGCACAGTTCATTAATGTGATTAAAGGTTCGAGATGCAGAGTCATCACCTATCATTTCTCTGAGTACAGACACTGTGGATTTAGCTATCACTATAGCTGTATATGTAAAGTCTTTTGAATGAAGAAGTTTGGATAGGTTTGCATTAGCAAACTGTCTGCATAAGAAACATGCAGTACAGAAAATTGAAGTCTTGAACATTTCTGAGAAATGTATAAGCTTCAAGTTCAGCTTTTGAACCCCCATGTGTGATTTCGTTCAGAGCTTGAACTATTTAATCGAAATTTTCCAAAACAGCTCTGATAGCCTCAACTCGACAGTTCCAATGAGTGTCACTGAGTGATTTTAAGAGTTATTGACCCCACCCTAAAAAATATTTTCTGAGATCATTTTTGCACTTACTTCAGTGAAAGTTCGTAGAGCCTGGAGAATTCTGAAAGAATTTCGGACAACTGGAATGCAGGAAACCATGTCCACTACACACAGATTTAATATATGAGCATAGCAGTGAACATAGCAAAAATCCTCTAGCTTACGAAGTATCCATGTGGCCACACCTTTATAGGATCCTCTCATGCTGGCGGTTCCATCATAGCATGGTCTCTTAGAGCTGAAATATCAAGTCCCATAGCTGATAAGGTACTCTTGATCAGCGTGGCAAGTGAAGCACCATCCATCTGCAGCATCTTGTAGAAGCCAATAAAATGCTCTTGTATTTCAAATGTCTGCTTGACCTAACACACTATGAGCACAACTTGTTCATGTTTTGACAGATCCATTGTTTCATCTGCAATGATGGAAAACACTCCAACTTCTTTGACTTCAGTTACGATTGAATCTAGCACTTGTGAAGCCATAATCTCCATTATTTCATTCTGTCGCAAGCCTTGTAGATAGGTGAAGTATTTCTGTTGGTTAACCATAAATCATTGAATCAGTTCATTGTCTGTACTACACACATTCATCAGTTCTCACAAATTGCCTTGATCTGTGGAATCCATTCCCTCATCCTGACCCCTCAAAGGTATACCCTGACGAGCACAAAATAAAGTACTCCCTATTACAGTTTCTAAATATGCTCAGTTGTCCTCCACTACTTCTATTTTTTTGATTGTCAAGCTGAGATGCAACATACCCTGTTTTACAGGACTGCAGCCTACCCTTCCATTTAGCAACAGCGTCACACTTTAAATGTTTGCAAAATTTTTCATTTGTTTTTTTTTCCCCATGTTTTAAAACGAGTAATTCGAAAAGCTGGTTCACTCTCTGGCCCATTGCCAAATGTTCAACAATAAAAGCAGAAAGCTTTGTCATCACGGACACTGTATTCAAGCCGTTTATATTCATTATACCACACTTTTTTCTGAATTTTCTGGTTTTGTTCCCACAGGCACTGGCTGGAAAATCAATTATAGGCTGATATGGGCCTTCTTCAATATATTCTAAAGCTGCATCCGTTCCAAAGCAAAGGTCTCTTTTATGGAAAGCTGCACTAGTCTCTGTATGAGTATTTGAATTGGAATCCAGAGTCTCATTGTAACACTCGCTGCTGCTGTAAACATAATTCTGAACTCCAGAAGAGTCAGGTTCAGTTCCTGATATACTTGGGGTGGTGGTGGTTTTAGCTTTCTTCACGTAAAAAAATTCCAAACTTAATTGTCTTTTCGCCATTGTGCAAAGCTAATACTGGGAACATTATTAAATTAAATCAGTTTAAATGTAGATTGTCCTCAAACCACTTTTCAGGAAAACTAGGAAAAAAGTATAATAAAATTCCTTGGCCTAATGAACACATTTGCAAACGCCACGTTGACTATAAAAGTTAGTCATGTGAGAACAATTATTAAGGGGACGGGTCCCCCTGCCTCCCCACCCATCCCCCATTGCCCCTATGGCTCATTGCTGCCTCCCTAGGACCCCATCCATCCACCCCATGGCCCCACTGTCTCCCCTAGATGTCCACCCCTGACACCCACTGCCTCCCTCAGCCCCTAACATATCCCCTTGGTCCCCCATTGCCCCAGTGGCTCCCCACCTACTTCCCATCTTCCCTGGCTTCTACTGCCTCCCCCAGTCCCCCACCCTTCCACCCCATGTTCCTACTGCCTCCCCCAGATGCCCCCCTGGCCCTGCTGCCTCCTGAGAGGCTCACCCTTCTGCCCCCTGCCGGCTCCCATTACTTGCCCCAGCCATGGCTCCTGGCCCCTGCTGCCTTCCCCAGACACCCTCCCCTGGCCTCCCACATAATCCCCCCCATGGTTCCTGCTGCCTCCCTCAGCTCCCCACATAAGCCCCCCGGCCCCTTCACCTATCCCCATGGCTTCTGGCCCCTGCTGCCTTCCTTAGTCCCTCATCCCATCCCCAGTGCCCTCGGGACCCCCTTCCTCTGTTCCCATTGCTCCGACTCCCAAGCTCCCTTTGCTCACCCCAGGCAGTGGCACTCAGGCAGGCTAGCCCAGGTGTGTACCTGAGCAGGTAATTGTGGCTGCGGGACAGAACTGCTTCCTCACGTCCCCTCTGGCAGAGAGCTGGGCTGACAGCCTAGTCTCACTTCCCCGCTCTAGGTGCCAGTTCATATGGATCAGCGGGATCGCTAGCTGCTGGTGCCTTTTCCAGGCATGTCTCTGCATCTGCGCTCCTGACTTCCCCCTGGCAGAAATCTGGGGGTCATAGTGGATCATAAACTAAATATGAGTCAATAGTGTAACACTGTTGCAAAAAAAGCAAACATCATTCTAGGATGTATTAGTGTTATAAGCAGGACACAAAAGTAATTCTTCTTCTCTACTCCATGCTGATTAGGCCTCAGCTGGAGTATTGTGTCCAGTTCTGGGTGCTACATTTCAGGGAATATGTGGACAAATTGGAGAAAGTCCTGAGAAGAGCAACAAAAATGATTAAAGGTCTAGAAAACATGACCTATGAGGGAAGATTGAAAAAATTGGGTTTGTTGAGTCTGGAGAAGAGAAGACTGAGAGGGGACATAACAGTTTTCAAGTACGTAAAATGTTGTTACAAGGAGGATGGAGAAAAATTGTTCTCCTTAACCTTTGAAGATGGGACAAGAAGCAATGGGCTTAAATTGTAGCAAGTGAGGTTTAGGTTGGACATTAGGAAAAACGTCTTAACTGTCAGGGTAGTTAAGCACTGGAATCAATTGCCTAGGGAGGTTGTGGAATCTCCATCAGTGGAGATTTCTAAGAGCAGGTTTGACAAACACCTGTCAGGGATATTCTAGATAATACTTAGTCCTGCCATGAATGTGGAGGACTGGACTAAATGACCTCTCCAGGTCCCTGCCAGTCCTCTGATTCTATGAGTCTACAATTTATCAGTTATATAATGAAATTTTGGACAGACAAGCATTTAGGCAGGTAAATAAACAAAAGGTTGAGAGCGAGTTTCCTCACACTTGGACAAGCCTAATAGGGGCCCAGATTTTAAGGTGCAATGCTTGGCAGTTTATGGGGTAGGTTGCAAAGGTGGATTTAAGTAATCATTTTGCCCCTCCTTCCAGTCCTGGGGCCATCTGACTACCAGTTAGTCACACTAACTTATGCTGGCTGCCAGAGCCCCCAAAGGGCCATTTCAGTATCTGGGATTACCAGGCATAGGGATGCCCTGGAAACACCACCTTTCCCTAGACTAAAAGAGATGCTGTAGTTCAACTGTAGATTATTGGTCTCAACCGCTTTCACTTTAGTAGGGAAGAATAATTCTCTCAATTGCAGGAATTACTGAGTTAAATCCTATGGACTTCTTCATAGTGGAGGTCGGACTACGTGATCATAATGGTCCCTCTGGCCTTAAATATCTTACTTTGTGCCCCATGCCAATAGGTGGTGAGGGGAATGTTGTAGGTGCCACTACAATAGATCTAGACCACCTGAGGATTCCCCTGTGCATATGGAATCCTCGAGGGACCAGTTAAAATGGGTTAATGCTGCTTTGTGTTGCTGGAGCAGTGCAAGACAGCTAGAGCAGGGCCAAGGACCTGGTCTGTATTTTGCAAATGGCCTCTTTTTGGAGGACATGCCTTTGAGAAATGGGCAAGTTCCATTTTCCAGCAATAGTGGGCTTTAGATTGATTATTCTTGAGGTGTGACAATCCAGAGTATTCCCTTGTCCTATTGCATGGATTGGCATCACCATCAGAAAATATGTGAGCAGCTTTATAAATATCGGGAACAGCTATCAGCATTGAGCCAGTTCTTTCCCCACTACCGCGAATCTCTTCTCTTGTGTACATTAAAGCAGAGATCCTAATGTTATGGTCTTACTTTGTCCCTTAGTAGTTAAGTGCTGGTGGTGCACCGTAAAAGACACAAAATTTGCCCCTGTCAAACAAATTAGGGTTTTTGAAGATTCTTGACTATTAACACAGGCTGCTGCAATTTTTCCATTTTCCCTGGCAACAGAATGACATTTGCAATAGCCTGAAGTTTAAGGTAGTATCAAGAGCTGTGGTGATGGCTTATGCTTATCGTAAGCCACGTACAGGAAGCTTCCTTTTAGCTAGAATTTTCTACTGTTATGTGAATAGGCTCTTTTGATGCTTGAGAAATACTGATCTCACTGAGTCATAGGGCTGAGTGAAATTATTCAACTGAGGGAAATTATTTGAGAACATGTTAGTGAAATCTGAATGGCTGTTTTATCTAACCATCCTTGCACTCTTCCACAAACATTTGTGTGACTGGGTTTTATTCATACTCATAGGGAAGAAGGGGCTTTTATTTGTGGGGTTTATATATGGGTTTGGATTCACAGATAATTATTCACAAGCAAATGGGCTTTTCAAATACCTGTATGCATGCTGGAAATGATTGCTAGCCACCATATATGTATGTACCCATAAACCATTGCAGATAGGACTTTCTACAACCCCCAAATGGAGAAAAGCCAAGGTCTCTGTGACATCTACTAGAGACTCTCCATTGCCAGTCTAACTTATATAGATGGCAATACTGAGATATGGTGATGGATAGCAATACAAGCCCTTTAGATAGGTAGCCTTTGACACTCAGGAAGTTAGATGAGCCAGGGAAGAAATCAAGCCACAGCCTTCACAACTAGAACTGTGTGGGTACTCAGTTACTTTCATGGATATGGTGAGAAATTTGGCAATATAGACAGCCAATAAATCTGACTTGCCTCCCTCAGCCAAGTTGGAACCCATATTTTAACATCGAGGGACTACAGCTATGGCCCAGCATAATCCTTTTTCCTGTTCAAAAGTGGACAGGAAAGGTTTAGTCTCCTAAAATGTCCTCTGCCTGCATATCTCTGGCTCTATGGAAACCACAGCATATTACTTAGGTGGCTCATCTCACAGCTCAAATAGCAAAGTCCGAATAGTGAATACTCACTATCAACAGTCAGGAAAAAAAAAATGTAAGCCCAAATCTGTTCATTAAAACTATTTGATAATTACAAATAACAAAGTATTTGTAAGATTGTGGTCTGTTTGTGGCCAAATCCAAGGAGTAAATCATTCCAATGAATAGTTCAGTTATCCCTACTGAGTGATTTCCCTAAATCTTTACATGGTAGGTTTTCTAAGAGCACAGAACACACAAGGGAATGGGCAATGTGGAACTTCTGTTTACTGACAGTGGGATGGTAGTGTCTACTTGTACTTCTTCAATAAATTCCATAACAAATTCCAGTTTTCTCTGCGGTACGTTGAGAAGCAGAAGAACGCAATGTGCAATGAACTTCTCAGTATAGAGACATACTGACAATATTTTTTGTTGAGGGAAGGAATTTCATAGTAATTGATTCTGTTGTCCCTATGTTAGTTTTTCTTTATTTTTTCTTGGACCTGCTCATGGGCTAGAAGAACCCATTGCAAATACAAAAGGAGATTCTTGTCTTTTAATAAATGTACATGTTGTAATAATGCACTAATGACTTTTGATAGCTGAGAATGTCAATATTAGACAGAAATAAGCTTCCTCTGACTTGAAACCCTGTCAGACAATCCAGGATTGATTTACTCAGTTTACACCTGATTGATAAACTTTTCAAACAGAGCCATGCCTAAAATTCAGGTCTTCCAAATACAGGAGAATTTACTCTTCTTCTTAAAAGTCTTCTCTTATTTCTGTCATATGCTGCCTTGTGAACAGCTGAGGATTCCTGTCTGCTTTATTACTAAAGATATATCCATGATATAGGAGGGAATTTTGGTCAGATTTTGGGGTTGCATGTGCTGCTCATTCTAACTGTACTGTACACAGCTCCTTTTTTTGCACATTGCTGGATGTCATTTTGAGAGGCTTTTCTATCAATCACATTGTATGGAGAAAGTGGAGAAGAGGTAGCTAGATCTTGTGTAGTTAGTGACATCTTTTTCTCAGAGCCTAGGCTGGTTTCTGTTTTCATACTGATTTATTTACCGTGGTATACAAAACCTGAGGTAGTTGCATTGCCAATGCACGCCACTCAAGGGTTCTCTTCATCCACTTGTATTGGATTCCCAGGGCCTCTTGTAATCAGTGAGTGAGATAATATTGTTCATATGAGCTCTATCAAAGAAAGAAATGAGATAAGAGAAGATATTTCTGTGCACCAAAGCAGGCATAGAAATCCAATGGCATGCAACAAAACGAAGGCTGCCTTGCTTCCCTAAAGTCTTTTCAACAGTGCTTTGCGTGCTTGTGAAAGGTGTGAGACTGACGTGGTTTTCGTATATTCATAACAGGCGGCTTGATTGTTCAAGTTTCCTTTCTTACCAGACTGCTCAGTTCTAGGGGGCAGAGGACAAGGTGGATTGATTTAAATCAAGACTATTTAAATCACCAAGTGGAAAGCCCAAATTTTCCATTTGTACTTAATTTATTTTCTAAAGGAAAATGCAGTCTCACTGGTTGATATAACCATTAAAACATGTTGATTTACAACTAAATGGAGCCTTTATACTAGATTTGGAATATCTTTTTGCTGCCTAAGAGGGTACACTATAACTATATACATTTATTTAAACAATTGTATAGCTTAATATTTTGATTCTTATTGTACATTTTAGTATGTTAGAAAATAGTGAATAATATATTGCTTATTTACTAGATAATTAACTTTTTTCCTCTAGATTTTTGTCAAGCTGCATGAGAATGGTAACTGGAATTTAAACACCCATACAAAGCAATATATACAATTTATTTTTAATAAACAAAACCTTAAATGTTTTGGAAACACAAACTTCTCTAATCAGAACATGTTTCACATTTACAAACTAAATTATAAAATGTTTAGGCCTGAACATACTTTGTATTAAATTCAGATTGCATTGTAAACAGGTTTAATTTTAAAAAGAACAACATATTATAATTTAAATAAAATAGAAATCCAATTTAAATTTAAAAAAATCAACTATTTGAGTAGCTCAGTCTTGTCACATCTGCTGAGACTACTAAAAAGCTAATCAATTGTGTGGTGGTAGTTATTGTGATGTGGGCTAGATCAGCTGAGAAATTTGGACTGAGTCCCCCACCACTCATTCCATAGGCTGCTGTACAACCAGCAGATGGTAATGACATTTAGAAATATATTTTCAATCCCAACCTCCATGTGTGTGCCCAGAAATTCATAAACTCTCACTATGCAGCAACAAATACCTGAATGTGCATCCGCAAGTGGGTGTTCATGCATGTGTAATTTTGTGCTTATGCAAGAGGAAGCCTGGCTGAAAAACCCATTCCATGTAGTCACTACCAATAGCTAGAGCCCTACCAAATTCCTGGCCATGAAAAATGTGTCATGGGCCATGAAATCTGGTCTTTTGTGTGCTTTTACTCTATACTGTACAGATTTCACAGGGGAAACCAGCGTTTCAATTTGGGTGTCCTGACCCAAAAGGGAGTTGCAAGCAGGGGGCCCCCATGGTTATTTTAGCGGGGTTGCGGTATTGCCACCTTTACTTCTGTGATGATTTAAGAGCTGGGTGGTTGGAGAGAGTTGGTCAGGTGCCCAGCAGCAGCACAGAAGTAACGGTGGCAATACCATACCATCCAGTGTTCCCTCTGATTTTTGTGGGAGGGGTCTCAGGGCTGGAGCAGAGGGTTGGAGTGCAGGGGGGGTTCGGGTTCTGGGGTGGGGCCTGGAATGAGGGGTCTGGAGTGCAGGCTGCCCCGGGGCTGTGGCAGGGGGAGAGAGAATTCCCCCCAGCCCACTCTTGCTGCAGCAGCTTGGGGCTGGGTGAGAAGCGCCTCTCCCCAGCCACGGCAGCTCCAGCAGGGCTGGGCTTGACCAACCCGGGGGAGGGGTACCTCTCCCCGGCAGCTCCGGCGGGCCTGGGCTAGGCTGGGGGAGGGGCGCCTCTCCTCATCTGCGTGGCTCTTGATAGTTTGCTACGTGGCTGCGCAGCTTACAGGGAGCTTAGCATGCCACCCTTACTTCAGAGCTGGGCGGCCAGACAGTGATGGCTGCTGATGAGGGCCCAGCTCTGCAGGCAGCAGCGCAGAAGTAAGGATGGCGATACCACACCATGCCATCTGTGCTGCTACTGTCAGTGGCACTGCCTTCAGAGCTGGGCAGCTGGAGAGCAGCGGCTGCTGGCCAGGAGCCCAGCTCTGAAGGCAGAGCCACCACCACCAGCAGCACAGATGGCATAAGAAAAATGACCTCTTAAAAAACAGATCTGTTAATGACTATATTTTCTTTGTGCCAGTCCAAAATACGGTGGTTCGTAAAACAAAAGAACCCTCATAAATGAGCCCTGTTTACAAAAAAAAATATTGTGGTGTAGCAACATAGTAAATTTGCTATTTATTTACACAGTGCAGGAGGTTATGCACTGTACTCTGTAGACAAATAAAATGGTAGGTCCCTCATAAACTTGCACCAGACACCATAATGATTGTTTATTTTAACTAGAGCTGGTTGAAAGTGTGGTTCTTGAAGTGTGGAATTTCAACTAAACTTTGAATTTGGAAATTTTAAATTTAAAAACGGGGAGAAATTCCTCACACCTATCCTCTTTTTTTTTTTTTAAAAACAAAACAAATTTCTAATTTTAGTATGTTTAAATTGCAGTTTACCAGGTGCCATATCTATTATCTCCTAGTATGTAAATCTGAACCAGGATTTTCTTTTTCTTCCAGCAGATCCCCCAGACACAGATGACACTGTTACAGTGATGCTTAAAAGTCTCATCCCATTACTCGTGATCACCATTGCTGTGAACATTATCTTTTATGGCTACCGTATTCATAGGAGAAGGAAGCTCAACATGGCGTGGGAGAAGAATGTAAAGCCCAGGAAACATAAGGACTGCAGTGATGCTTGTGCTATTATGATAGATGACGACCGCTCAGACATCAGCTCCACCTGTGCCAACAACATCAACCACAACACCGAACTGCTGCCCATCGAGCTAGACACCCTCGTGGGCAAAGGCCGATTTGCCGAAGTGTACAAGGCCAAGCTGAAGCAAAACACATCTGAGCAGTTTGAAACCGTGGCTGTCAAGATCTTCCCCTATGAAGAGTATGCCTCCTGGAAGATGGAGAAAGACATTTTTTCAGATATAAACCTCAAGCACGAGAACATCCTCCAGTTCCTGACAGCAGAGGAGCGTAAGACAGAGCTAGGGAAACAATACTGGTTGATCACCGCCTTCCATGCTAGAGGGAACTTGCAGGAATATCTCACACGGCACATCATCAGCTGGGAGGACCTATGGAAGCTAGGTGGGTCTTTGGCTCGAGGGATTGCCCACCTGCATAGTGACCACACGCCTTGTGGTCGACCCAAAACACCCATTGTGCACAGAGACCTAAAGAGCTCCAATATCCTAGTGAAAAATGATCTAACCTGCTGCCTCTGTGACTTTGGGTTATCCCTGAGGCTCGATCCTACTCTGTCTGTGGACGATCTGGCTAACAGTGGGCAGGTGAGTTAAAACGTTAAAAAAAAGCTTATATTGTGTGTGTTGGTGTGTCAGTCTGAGTCACTTCCTGGGACTGGAGGAAAAACGACTGCTATGATAGCTAGTAAATAATTATTAGAAATAAATGACAGCACTCATAAATAAAGAGGCTTGGCTCAAATCTGGACATAAAGGAAGCAGTGTGAGTAATGCTATATGGCGGTTTTGTTATGATCAAGTACCTTATGCATATACAGTACAATCATCCTATGTGAACTTGCACTGAAGTGCATATGGGTTACTTGGCTACTGTTTGGGCTGCTTCAAAAAATATTAAGAAGGTGTGTTTTAAATTCTTGAAATCTTGTGCCACAATTCCTGATTCTGATCTTAAAATAGTTTTATGTGGCGAAACTCCATACATTTCAGTGAAGTTACTTATGATTTCCACCAGTGTAATTAAGATCAGAACCTGTCCCAAAGATCAATCGATAGCTATAACTTTAAAACACTGTTGAGAAACCTTTTTAGGATTATGGTACTTTCTCCAAATGCAGGCAAATATGAAATTGCCCAAGTGCTATAATTCCATGGTTATTAGACTGTGTAACATGGATAATACTTATTTACTTCACATGGGTTGGTGGAGGATTACTTAATGTTTGTAGAGTGTTTTGAAGGTGAGGTTATACAAGTGCTTCTGTAAATATCCGTTGTTATCGTGAATTTTCCTTTATTGTAAATGGACTCTGTGTATCAAATAGATTTGGTCCTAATGTAGGTCCTACATATAATTGTATCTTTCAACAGTTTATGCTCCACAGGTTGTATGCTTGGGCAAAGGACAAGTGTACTCATTCACACTATAATTTACTTTGTCTGGGACCATTTTCTTTCTTGGCTAGAGAGTATTCAGAGTCAATCAGCATAGCTCCATAGAAGTCAAGGGAGTTTGTCTTCTTTACACCAGCTGAGGATCTGGTCCTTAAAGTCAATGTATAACAGTCCTGATCCTATTTATATCAATGGTCATTTAAGCATTTTCATCAGTAGGACTGGGATTATTATTCAAAGCTGGGAGGAGTGATCTCAAAACAAAAAAATCTACACACAAAATCAAATTCCACTCCTTTTTACACTAGAGTAAATCCAGAGCAAGTCTACTGAATTTCAGTGATGTTATATCCTCTTTACACTGGCATAATTGACAGCAGAATTTACCCAATAGGGCCAGATTTGGAAGCGATGTGTAATGTGGTGTGACTCAGAGCCCCTTACACTTTGTGTCCCTTAGATCTACTTACCTCCACTCTGCCTATGTGTAAAGAACTCTGAGTTGGTGTCATTCACACACTGAGAAGAGATAAGAGGAGACGGTATAAGATACTATAAAGTAGATCCACCCTACTTCTTCCTGCTCCTTGACATAGACTCCCTTACATCGCAATAAAGTGGATATTAAAGTGGTTTACTGACCACACTTGATTCTGAGCCTTCCTCTGGTGTTAGGCTACATCTACACTACAGGGGGGAGTTGATTTAAGATACGCAAATTCAGCTACGTGAATAGCGTAGCTGAATTCGACGTATTGCAGCCGACTTACCCCACTGTGAGGACGGTGGCAAAATTGACCTCTGCAGCTTCCCGTCAACGGCGCTTACTCCCACCTCCGCTGGAGTAAGAGCGTCGATTCGGGGATCGATTGTCCCCAACGGGACGCGATAAATCGATCCCCGAGAGGTCGATTTCTACCCGCCGATTCAGGCGGGTAGTGTAGACCCAGCCTTAATGTCAGCACCACCTTAGAAGTTCTGCATAGGAAAGAATTGAAAAGCAAAGCAGTTTTCACAAAAGAAAGGTGTATTCATTATATGTCAATGTATGTGATGTGTAATGGAATCTCAGTGAAAGTAAGGTAATGTGAATGTAAGGACACTACACCACTGGACATATCGCCTCTGAATTTAATCCATAGACTCAGACCTTTCCTAGCAGGAAGTCCAATTTTTAAAGATTTGTGATAGAGTTGGCCAAAATTTTCCATTCAGGGAAAGTTTTTTGTTTCTTTCTAAACTTCTTGTGGAAAATATTTCCCATTTTCTGACCAGTTCTAGGATGTAATGTTTGAGGCGAAGTGTACTTTGCAAAGTCATTGTAAGAGTGGTGAACCTACGGCAGATTTAATTCTCATCTAACCAGCCACCAGCTGTATAGCATGCATTTAACTATTATTGAATATTTATAATACAAATGAACGTAGAAACCATCTTTCTCATTTGTAGTCTTTATATTCAGTTTTCCGTCCACCAATTATCTGTAGGCAATATGTGGAGACAAGTGTGGTCAGTAAACCTCTTTTGATTCTGAGCCTTCCTCTGGTGTTAATGTCAGCACCATCTTAGAAGTTCGGTATAGGAAAGAATTGAAAAGAAAAGCAGTTTTCACAAAAGAAAGGTGTATTCATTATATGTAAGGCTACGATATTGTCATGGGATATTTTTAGTTAAAGTCACGGACAGATCAGGGGCAGTAAGCAAAAATTCCCAGAAGCCATGCCTGTGTATGACTTTTGCCGCTGCAGCTCCATGGTTTCTCCTGCCACTGTGGTGGCTTGGAGCTGTGGGGTTCCCCCTCTGCCCATGGCAGCTGAAAGCTACAGGGTGAGCATATTTCCCAAATTGGAAATGGGATACCCCCAGCTGCTCGCCAGAGGCGTCCCCCTGCCGTGTGTCGCTGGAACCCCGAGGAGGGTCCCCTCAGGAGTCTGGCACCTGTCGCTAGAACCTTGCAGGGGCCCCTGTCGCTGGAACCCTGCCAGGGTCCCACTAGCTGCCAGCTTCAGAGTCCCACAGCTCCTGGGGCTGAGTCAGAGAAAGTCATGGAGGCAGGCAACCTCAAAGAAGGGAGAGTTTTAGTGATTGGTTAACGACCATTGCCTTCACTTCTGCTTTCTCTGCCAACATGCCTTCCTTGTGGTGTTTAACAAACATTACTGGCATATAGGGATAGCTCAGTGGTTTGAGCATTGGTCTGTTAAACCCAGGGTTGTGAGTTCAATCCTTGAGGGGCCACTTGGGGATTTGGGGCAAAATCAGTACTTGGTCCTGCTAGTGAAGGCAGGGGGCTGGACTCGATGACCTTTCAAGGTCCCTTCCAGTTCTAGGAGATGGGATATCTCCACTAATTATTATTATTATTATTATAAAGATAGGGTTACCATCTTTGTGCCTCCAAATGGAGGACACTCCACAGGGCCCCGCCCCAGCCCCGCCCACGCCCCCCCTCCCCAACTCCGCCCCCTCCCCAAAGTCTCCGCCCCCTCCCCTGCTTCCCGCGAACATTTAATTCGCGGGAAGCCTGAAGCAGGTAAGGGGAGGTGTGGGGGGAGGAGGCGCGGCCCAGGCTGGGTCGGCTCGGGCCCTGGGGTGCCGGCCCCGGCCCCCAGCCGACCACCCCCGGCCCGCCCAGCACTGCCGGCCCCCGGCGGCCCAGCGCACCCCCCGGCGGCCCGGCCCCCCGGCCCGGCCTCCTGGCCCCGCGCACCCCCCAGATCCCGGCCACGCGGCCCAGCGCACCCTGCGACCCCTGCCCGGCTCCCGGCCCCGCACACCCCCC